>NC_089590.1:35874423-36085311 GCF_019320115.1 Miscanthus floridulus | reverse complement strand
TTTTATCTCTCAAGAGAAATATACAAATAATCTTCTCAAGAGATTCAAGATAGATGCATGTAAGCCAATCAAGACACCAATGCCAACTAATGGACATCTTGACCTAGATGAGGGAGGTAACTCGGTTGATCAAACTTTCTACCGCTCTATGATTGGTAGCTTGTTATATTTAACCTGCATCTAGGCCCGACATCATGTTTAGTGTGTGTATGTGTGCTAGATTTCAAGCTAATCCTAAGGAAACTCATTTGATTGTCGTTAAAAGAATCCTTAGGTATCTTAAGCACACACCAAGCATTGGTCTTTGGTATTCCAAAGGAGCTATATTTGAATTAGTTGGCTATTCTGATTTAGATTATGCCAGTTGCAAAGTTGATAGAAAAAACACATCCGAAGGGTGCCATTTGCTTGTTAGATCACTTGTGTCTTGGTCCTCCAAGAAACAAAATAGTATGGCTTTGTCCACCACCGAAGTGGAATACATTGTCGTGGATGTTTGGTGTGCACAAATTCTTTACATGAAACAAACTTTGCTAGACTATGGTGTAGTTCTAGAAAAGGTACCTCTTTTGTGCGACAATAAAAGCGCGGTAAAACTTGCAAATAATCTGGTTCAACACTCTCGCACCAAGCACATAGATATCCACCATCACTTTCTTAGAGATCATGTTGCAAAGAATGATATTTCATTAGAAGGTGTAAGGACCAAGGATCAATTAGCGGATATCTTCACTAAACCACTAGATAAGGTGACTTTTTGTCAATTGCGGAATGAGCTCAATGTGCTTGATTTTAGTAACTTCACTAAAAAATGAGCTTGTGTTGTCCCTTGCATTACATTGTAATATACAACATGTTTACTTTATGGTAATGCACTTTGGGCTTGTCTAAAATGGTTAAGATAACCGCCGAAAAGCGAGTGAAGAAGCTTAACCTTGGATCAAAATTGACAAGCAACTAGATTTACTTTCAAGTATTGCATTGCATATGCATGAATGTTGCTTTGTCGTTTATCATCAATTGCCCTCTTATTGCCTATTTTCTTAAAAAGAATTATAGCCTAAGGCAAAATATTTTGAAAATTTTGAGGGTTTAAGAGAGGTCACTCACATCAGTTCCAATTGGTGTTTATTTGGATCTTATTTAAGTTGGGACTTGATTGGGAATAGGCAGCATGAAGGACTTTGAAGATTTGCTGCAAAAAGAGTGACCGAACGCTACACCGGACTCTGATATCCAGCATCCGGTCAGTTCATAGGAGGTGAACCTGCTGCAATGGAGTGACCGGACTCTGCTGTTCAGCGTTCGATCATATGGTGGTTCAGCGTCCGATCAAGCGAAGACGATGGAGGAAGTGTGGACCAGACTCTGGCTGCGTCCGGTTGGGGTTCACCGGACGTGTCTGGTCATGATTCCAGGGATTTTGGACCTCTTTGGAATCGATCAGACTCTAGGTGGCAGCGTCCGGTCGTTGCCACCAGAGCATCCGGTCAGTGGAAATCATGAGGATTCAAGACTTCTTCTCCGCTTCCTTTTCTATTTCATCAGGGACACCATATAACCACCATCGCCAGTTGACCTAATCTTCATCCACTACGAATCCACCGCCCCCACGCCGACTTCACCGTCCCGAGCCGTAGCACTGCGCCCTAGTCGTCGAATCCGCTAGCGGCGTTCCTGCTCCACGCCGCCTGCCCACAGTTGTGCTGCCGCGCCCTGCTCCCGTGCCTACCCCACCGTGAGCTTGTGTCTTCAGCACCATCGCACCATGCTCCTGTGCCTGATCCACCGCCATTTGCCGCCCCGCATTGCCTCGTGGCCATGCCCACGCACAGCCACTCCAGCATGCCGCCTCCAGTTCATGCCTCAACCACTGTGCCCGCGCCCCTGCCCTAACGCCATCAAGCTTGTGCCCTAGCGTCGCCCTCACCACAGCCAAACACTAGTGCCACATTGCTCCACGTCGTGTCCTAATCCACTACTCTACATCTTCTCGGCTGTCGCAGCACTTCGCCAGAACCCTAGCTTCACAGTGTCGATCTGGTGGTTCCCCGATCTATTCCTTGTTCTTCGGTTCGCCAGTTTGTCAGGTAGCAAGCCCTCGTTTCCAATTTCGTATCTATTGCTTGCTTCTTAGGGTTTCGTATCTCTAGATATGTTGTAATTATTTATAAATCTGATCTATTCTAATGTGTAGTGAGTCAGTGTTTTGGGGGTCACTTTGGCAGTTGTTAGAGAACTCAGGGCCAAGCTTGCGAATATGGATCGAGGCCAAGCCAAGCCTCGGAAGTGATAGTTAGCAGTTGATTCTTGTTAGGGCAGTAGTTCTTTTCAGCTTCATTAGATGGCTCATGTCAAGAATGTCAGAGGAGGTCTTGGTGATGAGGATCCGAGGGCCTCGCCTCGCCAGCCTACAGATACAAAAGTCAAGGCGACAAAGAAGCTAGCAACGAGGAAGCACAAGTACCCTGATGCAGATACAGAGAGAGCAGCCATAGTTGCAGAGACCACAGAGCGCGTAGAGAGAGGAGGTACTCAGAGTGGTGTTGTTATTGTAGATCAACTTTCTCCGACTACAAGGGCTGCACTTGAGCAGGTTGAGCGTCGTCGTGGTGGTCCAGCTGGGAATGTCATGGTTGGAGGACGACGTGTGGCTATTGATGAGAGTTAGTCTCAGGGGGAGTCACAGCAGCAGCCACAGCCAACAAAGCAGACTCAGGAGGGAGAGCAGGCTAAGGAGATAGAGCAGACACCTCAGCCATAGCTTCGCCGCTCTGGTCGTACCCATGCTCTAGTCACACCGAGGCCAGAGACATAGCGGAGGGGTTCTCGTCTACCTCCTAGACCACAAGTCCGCCTCCAGTGACTCATCTAGATTTGAGGGCCGCCACGGCCAAATAGGTGTAGCAGCTCAGATTTGTGGACTTTGAGCAGTGCTTCCCACCAAGGAGGGATGACCGAGCATCAGAGGGCTTCTACACACCACTGTAGGAAGATTTTTATAATGCATATCTTAACAGTGGGGCAGTATTCAGATCTCAGAAGGTGTGCAACATTGAGTCTATTATAGCAGCAGCTGGAGAGCATATTCGCCCTTTCCTATCTTACCTACCAGGGCTGACAAATTTACTTGGACAGACAGGCTTATATGTTCCATCTTGGGTCCGTGAGTTCTATGCTACACTTTGGATTGACCCGCTGCACAGATTCATTCACTTTGCTTTCGGAGGCAGAGATTATAGGCTGATGAGCTCTAGGGTTAGAGATCTACTCAGACTTTAGGAGTAGCCCATTCGCTACATGAGGTCTGCTATGGACAGACAACGCCTCCTAGATGCCCTCATGGTGGTCTTGTGCCCCCTATAGATCTAGTCTGCCATTGCTTCACAGAGCCTTTCGGCGAGGGGTCGAGCAGGACACCTAGTGATCTTACTCCTACTGCTAGAGTGTTTGCTGCTATTATGAGGAGGACATTGCTTCCGAGGATGGGGTATCGCGAGGGCTTGACTCGCATATAGCTATGGCTACTGAACTCTCTAATGCAGCAGACTGTGTTTGACATTTAGGATCTCCTTCTATCAGAGATGGAGGATACTATTACAGAGGGGTTCAGAGGTCATAGGCAGCTACCATATGCTCACTGGATTACATTCTTGATCCATAGGGCAGTTATTATGAGGCCACCTGAGATGCTGGTAGAGTATAGTGGTGCTACTACAGAGTTCCCTGCATACAACATGACTCAGATGATCCGCCATAGTGCAGTGAGGACTCCTAGCCAGCCGCGCCATCGTCTAGAAGTGCTAGAGACTATAGCCTAGTAGGATGAGACCATCAGGGGTATAGCAGCTACAGAGGAGGAATAGCTTGATGCTCAACAGGAGGGGATGGTCGAGAGCAACCCCAGTGATAGCTTAGATGATGACTACCATGATATCCCTTAGATGCCTCTATGATGACATGACCATGAGGCCGATAGCTCCAGTTTAGCTCCACCTATACCATAGACAGACCCCGCTCTATTTGCCATACTTGAGCGGATGAGATAGGATCAGGCTCGCCAGGCTCAGGAGACCGCTACTACATTTGCACAGTTTTAGACAGAAGGTGATCCAGCAGTAGCAGCAGGCTATACAGCAGCAGCAGTAGGCCATGCATCAGCAGCAGCTACTTGGGTTTATGCAGCATGTTGTGACAGCTATTGGGGCTCCACCGCCACAGCATTCACCCTAGCTTGGTCAGCCTGCCACCACTTCTATGACTCCAGCTTTACAGCCCAGTAGGCTTCAGAGTCAAGGACCGCCAATGCCACAGTTTCCTTCACCTACAGAGTAGGTGTCCTAGTGGTTTGCTTTGCTAGTGCCAGCCCCGTAGTTCACTCCTCTTCATATGGGCTTTACTCTGCCTCAGAGTTCGTTAGTGCTCACCCTAGATTCCAGGAGCCTTGGTGCTTTATTCAGTGAGTTGACAGGGCAGCCTACTCTGCTAGAGCTACATGTCCTAGGTCCTTCCATAGTTGCACCTATTACCAGGACTATAGAGACGCTCCCTTCTTCAATTACATCATCAGAGCCGCCTGCTACAATCATACCTGTAGAGTCTCAGGCCGCACCTGTCCCTGATCTGACCCAGACCGCTTCAGCATCACTTCCAGCTATAGAGGGTCAGACTGCTCAGAGCTTAGGATCAGATGATGATGGCACATAGTTCCAGCTCAGCTCCTCGCACCTCAGCGCCCAACTCGTCCGCTGCAGCCCCGCCGACCGACCCTTAGGTTTTGGTGTTTGACACCAAAGGGGGAGAGGGATCGAGTATGTTAGTCTTAGGGGGAGCGATACTTTTAGGGGGAGTCTATCTATTAGCTTATAGCTTATCTATTATATTTGGAGTTTTATGTGTGATACATTATGCATTCATGTTTACTATTATGCATTGAACTACTTAAGTATGATCATAATCGTGATATTAATGTGATCGTGATATTTATGTGATATGTGACATGTGTGCTCTCTACTTTGAATTATTTATATGTCATATCACTTGTGTTATGCTCATTTGCTTTGCTTCCGCTGTTTAACTCCGATGCAAATGAGCTTTATTACTTGTACTCATGCTTATTTCATACCTTTGGAGTACATTATGTTGGCTTGGGTCATATAAGCTTGCCTAACTCTTTTGTTCTTATTGACAAAAGCTTATATGATCCAAGCATGTTAAAAAACTCAACTCTTTCACATACTCGAGGTGGTATTGTCATCAATCACCAAAAAGGGGGAGATTGAAAGCATCTAGGCCCCTAGTTGGGTTTCGGTGATTAATGACTAATACATGATTACTGTGACTAACGTGTGTTTTGCAAAGGCAATTAAGTTAGGTCACGGTAATGGAGATCGATTGGGCTATCATGGTGGTCATGCCCCTACGATGGAAATCATTTTGGTTTTCAAAGGATGGTTGACAAGGTTAAGGATGAACTAGTTCTAAGTGTCGTTTAGTGTTGAGGAGACACTTAGAGTAGTTTAGGACTTTGTTTTTCCTTTGTCCTGTACTATTAAGGGGGGTATGGACGGGTAGCTTGACCTAGGTGAGTCTAGTGGGTTAGGTGTGGTGCATACTTGCTAAATCTAGCACTAGGTAGCTCCTAAAAAGCCCTTAGATCCATTGGAGCAAACTTCATTCACGTATGATCGAGAGTTGGAAGTGAATGGAGGGTCAAATGCTGACTGGACGCTAGCGCAGAGTCTGGTTAGTTCATTTCATCAAGGTGAAATCGTCTGGACGCGGCCGGATGCTGAGAGGTGAGTGACCTGGATGCTAGGTGCCAGCAGTTCGGTCGACTCCAGTAAGGTTCCAGAGAGGGAAAATCATGACCGGACGCATCTGGTCACCGGACGTTGTCCAGCGTCCAGTCACAACTTAAACACTAGAGTTCGGGGAGAACTGACCGGAGCATCCGGTCAACATGACCGGAGCGTCCGGTCACCCCGCAGAGGCACATAACGGTTCGTTTTTCAACCAAGGTTATAAATACTTCCTCCATTTGTGTGAGGGGGTACTTTTGCTCATTCCAACAGCTGAGAAACACGCTTGAGAGTGCCAAGAAGAGCAAGGTCCTAGTGAGGTGATTGAGATTTGAGAATCCCAAAGAGAGCCCTCATTAGTGAAAGCAAGAGTAGCAAAGTGTGCTTCCATCCTTCTCATTAGGCTTGTCGTGGTCAAGTGAGAGTTAGTGCTTGTTACTCTTGGTGATCGCCATCACCTAGACGGCTTGGTGGCGATTGGGAGTTTGGTGATCATCCGGCGGAGCTTGTGGATGTCCCAACTCGAGTTGTGAGCGGTTGTGGGTGATTCACCGCGATGGAGTGTCAAAGAATCAACCCATAGAGAGCACTTGATCCTTGCGCAGATCAAGTGGAGCTACACCCTTGCGCGGGTGCTCCAACGAGGACTAGTGGGGAGTGGCGACTCTCCGATACCTTGGCAAAACATCGTCCGTGTTCCTCCTTCTCTCTTTACTTTGAGCAATTCAATTCTTGCCATTTACATTCATCGAATTGCCATGCTAGAGTAGGATTGGAACATAGGTTGCTAAACTTTTGTGCAGTAGATCAATAGAAACACTTTCTAGGCACAAGGGGTTAATTGGGATAACCGTAGGGTTTAATTATTGCAAAGATTTTAGAATTAGCCCAATTCACCCCCCTCTTGGACATCTTGATCCTGTCACTCCCCTCTCTCTCTCTCTCCCCCCCGTCTCTTCTCTTCACCTGTGTCCAGATCCTTCTGCTCTTCTCCCGAACCCTTTCCCTACGCCTACCTAAAAAAAATCTTGTCACTTTCTTTCCCCTTCGTCTCTCCTCATCGACCTTTCTGCTCTCTCACTCCCTCTCTATCCCCACGAGCAGGGCGTGGCTACGGCCGTCCTCCTCCCCGTCGCGTCGCGGCGTGTCGGGGGCCTTCGCCGGTGCCTCACCGCGCGAGGATCCTAGTGGGGCGACGGCGCACCCAGGCTACGGCGCGACCGGGCCCTGCGGTGGCCACCGGCGTGGCGGCACCCCGGCACTGCAAGGTTGCGAGCAGATGAAGTGGAAGAAGGCAAGATATACAAAGTATATGCACAACAACAGCATTCAACGAGTCCAGAAATAGAACTTACATAGTTGTCATGGACACACAAGCTGAAAACTACTCTTGTATATGTTGCAAATTCCAAAAAGATGGGATCCTATGCAGTCATATCCTGAAAGTGATGATAAAAAAAGATATCAGCTAGAGACCAGACAAATATATTATACAAAGGTGGAAGAAAAAAGAAATAAAGATGTTTTACACAAGACCAGCAAGCTTACCAGAGGAAGCTAGCGCCCTTAGATACAATACTCTCTCTTTGATGTCAGCTGAAATGGTGGCCGAAGGATCAAAAACAGCAGAACAGTACAACTATCTCAGCAAAGAGATTGAAAGAATCACAGTGGAATTGAAGAAAATGAGATTAGATATGCAGAAACAACAAGAGGAAGCTACCACCAGAGATGAGAACATCCGGTCCAACCGAAATATACAGCTAATAGATCCAGATGTTGCACAAACAAAAGGGAGACCAGTAAAATCAAACAAAAGAGCAATGCCGATGGTTGAAAGAATCAAAGAGACACAGAAGAAAAAAATACACATGCCCAAATTGCAAGACTTCAGGTCACAACACTAGTACTTGCACAGCAAAACCAAAACAGACCGGGCATTGAGACAACCCAAGGTAAGTACCCTCCCCACTCCACCCATCTTCCATTAACTGCCAATCACTGTCATGCAAATTCTGTACAAAAAAAAAAGTTAACAAAAAATAACACTGTGCAGGACATCAAAAAGGAGGCAAAAGCACACAGAAAAGAAGCAAGTGACAAAAAGAGAAAATTCAGGAGGCAATGGCAAAGAAGCACATGAATCATGGATCAAAAACGAACAACAAACTTTGATGATCATATATTGTTTCTGGATTTATGTAACAAGTTTATAATCTCATGTACACCTCTGCGCTATGGAGAATTGTTGCTTGGGAATATAACCTATATATTATATATGATAGCATTATCTACCGACTGTGTGATGCAATGACTGTGCTGGTGAATAGACTCCTCTATACTGAATTACTACAAAAAAAAAAAACAACTGCAGGATCACCCCCCTCGCAGCGCGCACCCTGAAAGAAAAATACAGCAAAAAACAAAACTCATTAATTGGGAGTGCATGCGAAACTGCTGAAAAAGTAATTGCTGAATGCCACAAGAGCTATGGGCTACAAATCTTGGTCCTATATTCGACAAAACACAGTCTGCAAAAATACAGGAGCAGGAAGGCCTACTTATAGCAGCAGTAAATTATGGGAAAGGTGAAAGCATACTGCTTTGTCAGTGTTAATAAATAAATTTGCAAATAGACCTCCAAAACAAATAGTCCTTTCACTTCTATTTTGTGTTACAAATTTAGTACTTATAGCTTTACTAACATTATTTGATTGCCAGAATTAGCGGGTACCTGGAGGTCAGAGGCAGCTGCAATCTCTTCCTAGCCATCTGATAGGAGTGCTTCCTGTAGGAGACGGTGCACAAAATTTTGGTGATAGTTCTGTTATGAAAATTTTCTTATGTATCTAAACTGTCCTCATGAACCTCTCCTTTAGAGGTTTGACATCTATAGATTGTCCATTTTCATGTGCCATAGACTGAACTCCTATTGTGCTAGGATTAGTGTTTATCCTCCGTCACTAAAATCTTGACCATTTGCATTGGAGATGTGTGCTGTAAGAAGTTGCTCATATGTTTAACTCTTTTTTGCCATATTAATTGGAGATATGTGCCGTAAAAGTTCCTTGTATGCTTAACTCTTTGGCATTTGCATTGGAGATGCATTTTACGAAAACACATATAATTACTATTTGTATTTGCAGGTAGTGATCCCAACAATATGTCGACATTTCCACCTAATAGTGTTAACAACCAGGGAAATCAGGTTCAGGTTTCTTCGGTTCTATAAGTTGTTACATAAATATAACTGAGTTATTGTTATGATATTAGAAGAGGTCCATCTGCTATTGTTATTGCTCTTTTTGTTGAAACCATCTTAGAAAAATAAAATGATTGAGTGGCATGGTTCATTCTGTTCCTCATGATAAATCATCTCCCCATGATGTTGATAGGATTGTTATATATCATAGGGAATGGCAACAACCAAACTAACATAAATGTTCGATAGTCCTCAATTACATGTTTGTGTATGTCCTTTCAGTATTGCATAGAATTGTCACATTATTTTATCTCAGTTTTCTTATCACTTTTGGGTGCAATGACAGCCTCACAGTTCACGTGATACTTTTGTTGATCCTTGTTCAATTAAAAATGGAATGTTACCATGTAAAATAACACTTTATTAAATTCAGCCTAATTCCGAGCTTAAAAGCCCAATGTAGTTCTGATGACCTCTACTATTCTCTACCAGTGTTGATCTGCTGTACATAGAGAACTCGAGGAAGATTGTTCGGTGGAGATGGACCTGGACATGACAAGAGTAAGTGGTACCTCTTGGAAGCAGGATAACTACTGTGAATCCAAGAGTAGCAGCAACTTCTTTTCTGTCAGTGGTAATTCCCTACCGCTCATTGCAAAACTCGAAAATGGTTTCCTGTCGTATATTTTTCTTTGGTGGATATTTTCCAAACAATATTTAGCGACTAATATACTTTAAAACACAAAAGACAGAATTTGTAACGAAAATTGAGAACAAACATGATCTTAAGAGGAGCTGTTGATATTCTATTTTTTTACAGCTTCCTTCTCTAGCCTTGCTGATATACAATGTGCTTCAAAGTTCCTTGGTGGTGGTTGTTGATGTCGGTTTACTTATCTAGAGTGTATGATGGTGGTCTTGGGAGCTGTTTTCTAGATAAATCCTCCTACATTCACATATTCACCAAGCTCGTGGAATTCATTAGTTTAAACCCCTATACCTATATTTAGTGATAGAATTAAGTGTATATGCAAGATATATTAACGGTTTATGATTGACATTAACAACCGTTAATAAGTCCAGAAAACTTGTTGATGTCGGTTTAGCTATTTAGAATGTATGACGGTGGTCCTAGGAGCTGTTTTCTGGATAAATCCTCCTGCATTCACATACTCACCAAAGCTCGTGGAATTCATTAGTTTAAACCCCTATACCTATGTTTAGTGATGGAATTAAGTGTATATGTATGATATATTAACAATTTATGATTGACATTAACAACCATCAACAAGTTCCCCCACACTTACCCTTTGCTAGTCCCTGAGCAAAATTAAACTTGAACAATGGATCAGGAGTTGCTACTATAACACCCTCGGTGTTACACTGTAAATGTTTGCTGAAACATTGTATGAGCATCATGTTTATGTGATGGTGTATGTAAAATAGTGTGTAAATCAAATTCTGTAACTCGAAACGACTAACGGAAACGCGAAATGCAAGTTACATTTCATAGTCGCGTTATACTACTTAGGGTTTTAAATCAATTTTTATTAAGCGAAAATGCTATAGAACGTATATACGGAATTTTAATAAAGTAAGAAATACAAACTGTGTAGGTGATGATGAAATACTTGAGGTCGCAAAAGGAATTCACTAGCTAGCGAACCGAATAGCGTGGAAATCAAATTCGATGCGAATCCGATTGAGACTTAGTCGAATTTCCTAAGTCGACAAGCGGTTTGACAAGGCCAAGTTTGGCAATTTTTGTAGAGCAATTAGGTTAGAGGGTGGTGTGGTTTCATGGCTGGTTTTAGTAGCTTGATATGCCCTCTTGAGAATGGTATAGGTGGTTTGGTGATTAGATCAATGTTTTAGGGTTTTTTGAACGCTTTAAAAAGCGTGCGCACAACATTCCCGGCCGATTTTTCGCGTTGACGCGGTCACCGTGTCCCTGTGCCATCGTCGGTGCGCCAGTCACACGTGCGCGTGTCTAGCCATGCCCGGCTAGTCATGGTGGCCAACTACTAGGCGTGCCGCTGCTCCTCCCTACTGCCACGACGTGCGCTGCTGTCCACGTCGCTGCTGACGCCTTGGGACCGCTCGCGTCACTCTGTGTCGGCTCTGCTCCGCCAGTCGCCATCGCCGGTCTGCTCAGGTGCAGTGGTGATTCTAGGGCCACAACCATCATCACCAGCATGAACGTTTCCTCTGTGTCGTGTTGTCACTTCGCGTGCACCCACGCTGATTGCGTCGCATCACCACTATCGCTGCTATGCACGCCCGCTGCACCGTCACGTGGCCTGACCACCGTCGTCTTGCGAGTCATGGCGCTGCGGTCACACCAGCCTCGTACACCCAGCCATCATCCGCCGTACCGTTGTCCTCTTCTATGTAGTGGCAACCCCATACTGCGCTCCGCAATCACAGTCGCCTTGAATGGTGTCGCACCGACCAGCCGAGCCACGCCAAGGCCAACTTGTAGAGCCTAGCCCAATCCATGTAATTGCGCATGCCTAGAGCTTGAATTGGAGCCTAGCTACGCGCCAAGCCTGCCACTGTTGTAGCCATACGGTGTCGAGCTTCAATTTGAGGTTTCCTCCGCTGTCGACCACCTTAAGACCGAGTGGCGACGTCCACCTAATTGGCCTCGCACCATCCATCTACGTCCAATTAACCATGAACCCAACTAGCTCTGGTGGTTAGCTCACGATTGGAGTCAACCCGACGAGCTTTCATCCTCCAGTGAGGAACTTCAAAGCATTTCCCTCGCGGCAGTCCGCCATGGTCATCAGGGTGGGTGCTCGGCCATGGTGTTGTTCCTTGCTCCTTTGACTCAATTGAGCAGTGCTTTCGCATCTCCTTGACTTGGTTGCCCCTCCTGTGAAATAGTTTCACCAAGGGTCCCATGAGTCACCGAGAGCGCTGTCACCGCGCTTGTCGTGAACTAGAGCAACCCCGCGCACGTGGCCAATCACCTTACCGAGCCTCACAACTTCGTCTAGGCAGTCCTACATGTCTCTGGTGAGGTCCTCCTGCTCCTAGGGTAGGTGATTGAATCGGTTAAGGCCTAGGCTCTCCGGAGCGTGTGGTTGCCACCGGCGAACGCGGTGTAGATGCTGTGTTCATGGCTGGCTCGTTTGGGAGTAGAACCGGTATATCTATGACCTCTAGAATGTTATCAGTACTCTAGACATGGAGGCTAGGTAGTAATAGTAGCGTTGGGCTAGACGTTTTCACCAGCATCAGTGTCACTGTGGCCAAACCCTGCCATGGTGCATGGCCACGCCTCTGTGTGGTACCAATCATGGTGTTTTATACCTATATCGACTGCGCTTTTGATGAAGAGTGTCATGGTGGTGATGATTACTGCCGAGGAGGTCCGTGCTCGTTGGCGTTTGGCCGGAGATGCTACGACCTCTAATAAGATTCGGCCAGGGACTTTGGAACGGGAATTCAAAGTAAGTCAGGGGTTAAGTGAGAGCGTCAGAGAGAGAGTGAAATAGTAGAAAGGACTATGGGTTCATTTAGTTAAAAGCCGAGGGCTTTTTTGCATATGCGTCGCCGCGCGTGCGGGTCTCCCCGCCGTGGGCCACTACTGTCGCGCGTGGGCCGAATCGTGATGGGCGACGTTAGGCTGTTCACCCTTTTTCTTTTCTAATAAATTAGTAATGCTTTTCTATTTTAATTTTAGAGCCAAACTTGTATAATTAATATCAATTCATAAAGATGTCCAAAAATTGTGAAATAAATTGTGTTCAATTCCTAAAAATGTGATCTATCCGTTGGAGTAGTTAGTTTATAGTTATCTATGAGAATATTAGATTCATTAATTCATTTAGAAAAGCTTAGTATTATTTAGCTTAATAGTTGTAGGAATTTTTGTGGCAAATTGGTGATAGCTTTAGCCATAAAATTTTTACATTAGGTTCATTAGATTATTATGTGCTCACTGTAATTTTTGTAGCCCTTGAGTAGGTTGATAAATAGAGTAGCTAGGACTCCTTGTTTTAGTATATATTATAGTAAATCGGTATTGAGAGTAAGAATGATAATACATGTCATGTTTCATACCTGTTAGTGGTAACAATAGGTAACTTAGCACCTTAGTCGGTAGAACTAGCTTAGTAGCTTGATAGGTGTATTCGTATTTTAAGAGTTGTTGTTGCCGTGTTACTAAGTGTTGCATCATCATTTCATACATGTAGATAACGAGTTGGTAGTGTGTCACACCTAATTTTAAGGATAAAATTGAATACATAAAGCTCATGTGTGCCCAGGGATCAGTCACACACATAAGTCGACAAATTATAAGAAGTATCATTATGGTGTATCTTACATCACGATTAATAACATCACATAGTCTTACACAACACTGCGGAAAATAAAAAGATAACTCTCTCATGAAAGCTCCAACACAGGGATGGTTAACTGGTTGACCACAAGCCTAAAAGTCCTCTAGGAACTTCTCATATCTGTTGTCATCTGTTACCCATCCAGGATTTTTATCCAAATATTGAAAGTAAACAAGCGTAAGTACTTTCCGTACTTAACAAGTTAACATGGGGTTATGAAAGCTCAAAAAGGATGACACTGGTTTACTACAGTTAGCACTTTTAGTAGATCAAGATTTTATCATCAACTATTATCAAGTTATGCTTAAGCTCCCGTTTAAACCCACATAATCAGATATCAGAATCATTGGGTTCATATTATCATCATATAACATCATAAATAACAATAATAAGTAACCAGTTATTCTGTGAGTTTTCTAGGCCGCTCGTGATCGCGGGCACGACTGTTATAACAGTTTGTAACCCTCTATAGAGGTTGTGCACATTCACCGTGAGTCATGTTTCCCTTATGTCTAGGTTAATTACTCCCATATCACTGCCAAGGTGAGAGGGCAGGGTACACTATGAAGCCATTTCATAGGTTTCTCTAACAAGTTAGGGCCACTAGGTTTCCTCGATAGGTAGGTGTAGGAACCCCCCTTTCCTATGGCACAAATCCTTCGCAGATATACACATAAGAACAGGGGCAGTCCTATACCCAATGTGGCAAGCCCCTTTTGCGCCATAAAGATAACCTCTAACAAGCTAGAAAAGGTCCTATTACTGAGCTAAAGTCAGAGCCATGTGACCCACACGGTTGCATTGTCAGTCCCAGCTTTTGCCGATAGATAAGTCCTTATAGAGGGCCGAGAGCATCATGACCGAAAGTCATTTGCTCCTTTGCCTTATAATTCAGTTGTTTAAAAGTCAATTTTACCTTTTCATTTCATGGAACCATTATTTCATTATGTAGATCATGTATAGTTACATTGAGCGCTAGAAAACTACCCATATGCATATAACCCATAGGAGAACAAGGAACATGATAATCAAACACTAGGATGTCCTTACGGGTATCAAAATTAGACACATGCAAATGAGTAATTAATAAATGTGAATAGGCATCAAGGTAGATCCCATGCTATACTTGCCTTAGTTAGCAAACTCCTGCTGGTTGTCAAAGAACTCTTGGTCACCAACGTTCTCCTCACCGTCTGAACACGACCAACACGGCAACATACAACATTTCAGGAACATTCATGCAAAGCAAACAATCCTATAGTTAGAATAGTACACCAGTAGTATAGAAAACAAATTAAAAAGTTTATGAAAAGATTCTATGTCTCACTACGATCACGTCAACGCGAAGTTCACAAAAAACGGAGCTAAAACACGAAAGTTATGATTTAAACAAGATTTCCTATACAAATTAATTAAGTAAACCTAACCTTGAAATTTAAAAGTTGCAAACATGGTTAACAGTGGTACTAACACATAGATTATGCAATTACGAAACTAACGCAATTTGAACGGGTCGATTCGGAGCTAAAACGACCATTTTATAAGCAAAACAATGCAGTGGCATTTCTGTAAATAGGATGAACTATTTTAGATTTAAAATAAATCAAATCTAGAATTAATTAAAAATGGCCGAGGACTGCGGGTTCTATTTGACCAAACTCGGGGGTCTCTGTAGCAAAATGTCCCACGAAGGGGTATCAGCCATTCAGGGCCGTTGATCAAGCAACAGACGACACATATTAGATCTGGGGGAGAGAGAAAGAAACGCCAGCCAGGAATAGTGCGGCCATGGCGGGGCTCCATGGCCGGCGGTGAGGAACTCACCAGCGCTCTCGATACGGGGGCTATGGGCCACGGTTTGATGAACTAAGGGCACCAGGGGAGAGAGGGGGTGTGGGTGAACTCGCCTAGGCCGAGAGAGCGGCTGGAGGACACGATTGGCGTGGTGGCGGCCATGGTCGGTGGCGAAAGCTGCATGGCACACGCGGCTAGGGCCCTAGAGTCCATGAAACTCGAAATTGAAGGCATGGGGAGAACGAGGGGAGCAAGGGGGTCTCACTGCGGGGAAAAATGGAGACAGAGGTGGCTCGGGGACGGCGGGCCATGTGGAGTGACGGACGACGGACCTTGGCGCTCCTCTATGCGACAATTGTGGCTTCCTCGAGCACTGGCGAATGTGAAAACAGAGCGGGGAAGCAGCAGGGGGGCGGTGATGGGCTTGGTGCCGATTTATAGAGGCCGAGGCGCGGGGAGACATTCCCACGATGTGAGTGCGCACGGCGGCAGTTGTGGCACTGACCGAGCACAGACGCAGGACGCGCGGGAGGTGGATGAAGGCACTAACGCGTGGGCCCTAGCGGTCAGCGGCTGAGAAGGAGGGAGGGAGCGGCAGCAACGGTTGCCATGCGGTGCTGGGCCGGCCCAGGAAGGAAACGGGGGAGGGGGAAGGCGAGCGGGCCGACGATGCAGGCCATCGCGGTGAGCAAGGGAGAAGCCGAGCTAGGCTGGCGTGGAGGAAGAAAAGGCCAACGGGCCGGTGGGGGAAGGAATGGGCCAGCAGGCCAAAATTGAAGAAGGGGGAGAGAAAAGTATTTCCTTTTTTTCCAAATAAATTTTCCAATTCCATTTCCAAATGATTTTTGGATCCTTTTGAATTTAAATCAAAACCACTCAACATATTAAATACAATACTCTAGCATGAGTGTATCAACATGTGTATATCCTTATGATTGATTTTAATTTCACAAAAAATATTATTTTCCTATATTTAAATGCACACATAATTGCATAAATAATTCAAATTTACTATTTTAAAAGAATGCAAATTTTTAGGGTGTTACATAGAGTTCGTGCCTATGGACGAATAGGACTATGAGGAGATCATTGATGAGTACGAGGAGGAGATTCTCGTATAGGAGGGAGCCCCGGAGCCATTTGTTGCTGACTTTATTGACACCATGCCTGCCCAAGGCAAGCCCCGCTGTATAACCCTTATTTTTAATGATCACTGAATATATATATATATATATATATATATATATATGTGTGTGTGTGTGTGTGTGTGTGTGTGTGTGTGTGTGTGTGTGTGTGTGTGTGTGTGTATGATGTGCATTTACGTTATAGGCATTTTATGGAAACTACATGCATAGATATATCTACCTATGAATCCTACTAGTATAGGTCGAGTAGCTGCTATGCTCAGGATTTCGATAGCGTGATTAACCTGCCGTTACTCACAATAGGTGATTACTAAGATCACTCATGATAAAATGGTGAAAAGGAAAATAGAGACCGGACAGGGATATGGTTTGGGTTTTGATGAGTGTAAGAGGTTGTGTCCTACGGCCAATGGGGCATAGATTGGTTATACTTTTTCTTTATCTGTGTCGGTTAAGGACCGGCCGTTGCAATGGACTCTAGGCAAGTCATAGATTTATTATCTTGAGCACACACTTAGGTATGGGCACAGGGAAGACTTATTGCTCTCTTGTCGTGGGTTTTGGCTCTTTCCAAAACGACTGATTGGAGGCAGGGATGGTGGAGGTCTAAGCACTTCACTGAGTCCAGGACTCAAGAGCGGGGGCTTGGAATCCAAGTTTGGATGGGGACCTGGAGCCCTTTAATAGGAGAGTGGTGGGTTGGTCTAGCTTGTGCCTGGGGTACAAGCGGGGCATGTGTTTCGAGGTACCTTGCTAGGCCCATTGATTCATGAATCGCCACCGTATCGGTATGACTTGTCTATACTCTAGCACCGTAGTAAGACCTAAAAGAGGAAAGGTGATGAAATGGAACTGATTGCTCAACCCTTGCTTGAAAGTAGAACAAGTGCTTACATAGACTGTCTAGGTAATGAACTAATCTTGACTGCTAATAATAACATAAATAAGGATTCACCATTAGTATTGCTTTCTGCCAAAAAAACCAACAAACCATAAAGCTTATTATAACCCACTTAGAGTTGGGAAATTATTCTCACTAGTCGAATAAGTCTTGCGAGTACATTGTGTACTCAGGGTTTATTTACCCTTGTTGCAGGTACTACTTGAGGAGTAGCCATTGTGTGAAGGATTCTTCTGGTGGGCATAGATGGATCCTTGCTTATTATCGATAGATGTTTATTTGATGTTTATTTTCATTCCGCTGTTTAATATTCCACACTCTGAATTTGGTAATGTAATAATACAATTTTAAAAACTCTGGATCTATGAAATGGACTAAGTTTGTAACTCGTTCTCATTATTGGATCCTTGGGAAAAAAATGTGGATTATTCGGGCTCTTCCTCGAGGTGTGCTCGATAGAACCCGCCCGATGTAGCTCTCTCTCGGGGCGCTTAGTGTTAGTGGAAGACAAACGCCTCCGTAATTGCGTTATTTTGGATGGTTCTGCCATAGTTGGTACCAGAGCCAATAATGAGTTTACGAGTTTCATCACTCTTTTATGAAACCTAAAATTTGACCAACAAAAGTTTGAGAAAAGTAGGATGCGATAAAATTATGTAAATAAGTATAAGCCCTAGCAATATGATCTATCTAGGATAGCGGCACTGGTTTTATCTATTCAGATTTCTATAGGTACGCTAACTTATGCTATTTAAGAATCGTTTAGCATACGGAAAGTGAGTGTGCGATGTGCTGAAAATTCTTGCGAATGTCTCTATATTCTGGCTTGAGTGAACGTATAGGCCGATGCATGCATCATGATAAGAGAATCTTGCTGAAACTAAATTCCCTCTATACGTATAATTTAGATTAGTAAATTGATAGGATAATTTAAAAGAATGCTTAAATAAATATCTTATTATTTCTCTAATCCCTTGTTTCTGATCTGGAGGGTTGTCCTAAATGTTGGTTCCTATCTATTACAGATGAACCTAAGGTTCGGTCACGGGAGCACTAGTGACGGGGTGGGCCATGGTCTTGGCGAAGGCCAAGGTGAAAGTGGTCGGGGCAATGAGCATGACAACAGGGAGAGCCATGAGGCTCCACTTTAGGCTCCTCCGCCACCGCCACCTCCGATGACTCATACGGAGATGATGGCAGAGATGTTGGCTGCTCGTCGCGAGTCAGCCCGTGCCATGGAGCTGATGGCATAGGCTATCGGTGGCTTTGCCCGTGGAGGCCACAGGGGCAATGGTGGGAACAGGGGTGGTGCCCGCAGTCCTGAGGAACCCTACTCTTATCAGGATTTCTTAACTATGCACCCACCCATGTTCACACCGATGGCTGAGCCTCTGGATGCGGAGCATTGGATTCACATTCTGGAGCAAAAGTTTCTACTGCTCACCATAACTGATGAGAAGAAGGTGCGCTTTGTAGCGCAATAGTTGTTGGGATCCGTGAGTGCATGGTGGGATACATTCAATGCCATGCAGTAGGTGGATCACTGAGCGACCTGGCAAGAGTTCATTATGGCCTTTAGAGAGTATTATATTCCTGTTGGTGTTCTAAATAGGAAGTTGACCGAGTTTCTAGACCTTCGGCAAGGGGGCATGTCCTTGATGGACTATGTCAACAAGTTTAACCACTTATCATAGTATGCTGGGACTCATGTTGATACAGATGAGAAGAAGAGGGATTGCTTCTATCGTGGCCTCTCTTGTAGCCTATAGAAGGAGTTATATACTGGGAACTATTAGACCTTTGGCATGATGATGAATGCTGCTATTGCCATGGAGGGCTTGTAGCATGACTCTTAGGTAGAATGGAAGCGCAAGCAGGTGGCTACTGGGTCTTCTAGTCACCCCCATGCTTAGAAAGTACAGGTTGTCAGGCGGGTGCCCTATCAGTCTTCGGGTAGGCATTCGTTTTGATAGCCTCAACAGACCTTTCAGGCTCCTTCCACCTAGTACCATGCACTAACTCAGCAGGTGCACCCTCAGCAGCCCTAGGGACAGTAGGTCCCACCTTGTCTGGGATAGGGGAACAAGCTTGGTGCTTGTTTCAAATGTGGCAAGGAAGGCCACTATGCCTGGGAGTGTCCGCAAAACCAGCCTGCCCTATCAGTTCAGCCCTCAGCTAACTCTAGGCTAATCAAGCAGACAGTTATCAAGAAGAAAGTGCCAGTCAGTCGCTCTGGACAGGTTAATTTCATGGAGTCTGAGGAAATATTGCAAAATGAACCGGTGATGGCTGGTATGTTCACCATTGATTCCCATCCAGCTTATGTGTTGTTTGATTTTGGTGCATCACATTCATTCATGAGGATGGGATTTGCACACCGGCACAATATACCTCTTATGGCTATACCTTTTGCCTATAGAATCATTACTTCGGGTGCGCAGTTGTGCGCTAATACTCAGACGGACACAATAGGCTTAGTATTATCCACTCACACTTACCATCTCTAGTTCATGGTATTGCCTAGGCAAGGCATTGATGCAATTCTGGGAATGAACTGGTTGCGTGTACATGGGGTAGTTTTGGATCTGAAGCAGAGAGTTGTTGAGTTGCAGCTTCCTTCTTCTAAGGATAGGATGTCTTTTCTTATGCCCTCAGATCTAGTCTTACATGTTGCTGCTCATACTGAAGCTTCTCCTAATCTTGCCTCTATTCTTGTGGTATGTGAGTTCCAGGATGTTTTTCCTGAAGATCTACCTAGGTTGCCACCGGACAGAGATGTGGAGTTCTCCATTGAGTTAGAGCTTGGTACTACTCCTATCTCTTGATGCCCATACCACCTGGCCCCAAAGGAATTGGCTGAAATGAAGAAACAGTTAGAAGAGTTGTTGGAAAAGGGATTCATCCATCCTAGTTCTTCATCATGGGGTTGTCCAACCATTTTTGTGAAGAAGAAGGATGGCACTCTTCAAATGTGTGTGGATTGCCGTCCTCTTAATACGGTAACCATTAAGAACAAGTATCCTTTACCTTGTATTGATACTTTGTTCGATCAACTAGCTGGTGCCAAGGTGTTCTCCAAGATTAATCTCTGATCAGGCTATCATCAGATCAAGATTAGACCACAAGATATACCAAAGATAGCTTTTTATACTAGGTATGGGTTATATGAATACATAGTCATGTCTTTTGGTCTCACCAATGCTCCTGCATTCTTTATGTATCTCATGAATTTAGTCTTTATGCCGGAGTTGGACAAGTTTGTGATGGTATTCATTGATGATATCTTGATATATTCCAAGAACAAGGAAGAGCATGCCTAACACCTTCAGATAGTACTGACTTGATTGAGGGAACATGAGCTGTATGCTAAATTTAGCAAGTGTGAATTTTGGTTAGATCGAGTGTAGTTTTTGGGACATGTTCTGACACTGGAAGGTATATCTGTAGACCCTAGCAAGGTGCAAGATGTCCTGAATTGGAAGTCTCCCAAGTCAGTACACCAGAGTCATCAGTTTCTTGGTCTTGCTGGATACTATCGGCATTTCATTCCTGACTTCTCCAAGATAGCTCAGCCGATGATCAAGCTGCTCCAAAAAGAAGCCAAGTTTGTTTGGAGTCCGGCCTATGAAGAAGCCTTCCAAGCTTTGAAGAACTTTCTTACCACTGCTCCTATCTTGGCCCAACCAAATATTGATAGACCTTTTGTTGTATATTGTGATGCCTTGAAGACGGGGTTAGGCTGTCTGCTTATGCAGGATGGGCGTGTGATAGCTTATGCTTTGCGTCAACTAAAAAAGCACGAAGTGAATTACCCCACCCATAATTTAGAGCTGGCTGCTGTGGTCCATGCTCTAAAAATTTAGAGGCATTATTTGTTGGGCAATAAAGTACACATTTTTATAGATCATAAGAGCCTCAAATATATTTTTACTCAGTCTGAGTTAAATATAAGGCAAAGGAGATGGTTGGAATTGATCAAGGATTATAACTTGGAGGTATATTACCACCTAAGAAAGGCCAATGTGGTAGCTGATGCTTTAAGCCAGAAGTCATATTAGATTGAAGAAACACCTTTGTCTCTCAATCATGCAGAGGTCCTAGCTCATATTGCCTTAGTCTCAGAATTACTTGAGTAGATTATTATGGAGCAAAGGCAAGACACTTTAGAAATTCCTCACATCAAGAAATTGATTGCCAAAGGGCGTGGTCCTTAGTTTAGCATTGATAAGCAAGGGGTAGTAAGGTACAAGGACAGATTGGTGGTTCCATCAAATGAGGAGCTGAGAAGGAAGATTTTGAATAAAGCTCACTATTCCAAATTGTCTATCCATCTAGGCAGCAACAAGATGTACCATGATTTGTGCCACTTGTATTGGTGGTCCAACATAAAGCAGGACATCACCAAGTACGTCATGGAGTGCGACACTTGTGGGAGAGTTAAGGCCGACCACATGCGTACCCCAGAATATTTGTAGCTCTTGCCCATTCCTGTTAGAAATAGGAAGATATTTCCATGGATTTCATTATGGGTTTACCCCACACATCCAAGGGCTATAACTCTATTTGGGTTATTGTGGATCACCTTACCAAGTCCGCTCATTTTCTCCCAGTGGATTCCAAATATTATGCTAGAAGGTATGCCAAGTTGTATTTGGACCGGATTGTGACCCTGCATGGAGCCCCCCTTACTATTGTCTCTGATAGAGGGTCAGTTTTTCTCTCTTGCTTTTGGGAGCAACTTTAGGAGTGCCTTGGTACTAGTCTCCTCCATAGTTTAGCCTATCACCCATAGACTGACAGCCAAATAGAAAGGGTAAACTAGGTACTGGAAGATGTGTTGAGAGCTTGTGCCATTTCTTTTCTGGAGAAGTGGGACGAATGCTTGAACTGAGCTGAGTTTTCCTACAACAATAGCTATCAAGAAAGCATTCGTATGGCACCCTTTGAAGCTCTATGTGGGAAGAAATGTAGGACACCACTCAACTAGGATGAAGTGGGAGACCACAGATACTTTGGGCTTGACTTCATCAAAGAAGCTCGAGAGCAAGTCAGCATTATTTAGAGTCATTTGAAGGCAGCTCAGAGCCAACAGAAAGCTTATGCGGACAAGCGTAGAAGGCCTTTACAGTTTGCAGTTGGGGTTTATGTGTACCTCAAGGTGTCTCCTATGAGAGGGGTGCATCGGTTTGGTGTTCAAGGCAAGCTAGCCCCTTGATATGTGGGTCCTTACAAGGTTGTGAGATAGTGTGGCCTAGTTGCTTATCGTCTTCAACTGTCAGATCTTTTATCGGTGGTACACGATGTGTTCCACATATCTTAGTTGAAGAAGTGTTTGCGGGTACCTGATGAAGCTGTGAAAATTAAAGGACTTCCTCTCTAGCCTTACTTGACGTATATTGAGCACCCTATCAAGATCTTGGACAAAAAGGAAAGGGTGATAAGGAACAATGTGGTGAAGTTCTACAAGGTTCAGTGGCAAAACCACTCAGAGGAGGAAGCCACATGGGAACAAGAGAGCTATATCTTGAAGCATTATCCCCATCTTCTCTTTGGTCACTGAGGTAGTTGCTTGCATTGAAATGTATTCCTTATCTCTTTTCCCACACTAGGCACATAAAATCTCAGGACGAGATTTTGTTTTAGGGGGATAGATTTGTAACACCCTCGTTGTTACACTGTAAATGTTTGCTAAAACATTGCATGGGCATCATGTTTATGTGATGGTGTATGTAAAATAGTGTGTAAATCAAATTCTGTAACTTAAAACGACTAACGAAAACGCGAAATGCAAGTTACATTTCATAGTCGCGTTATACTACTTAGGGTTTTAAATCAATTTTTATTAAGCGAAAATGCTATAGAATGTATATACAGAATTTTAGTAAAGTAAGAAATAAAAAATGTGTAGGTGATGATGAAATACTTGAGGTCACAAAAGGAATTCACTAGCTAGCGTACCGAATAGCGTGGAAATCGAATTCGACGCGAATCCGATCAAGACTTAGTCAAATTTCCTAAGTCGGGAAGTGGTTTGACAAGGCCAAGTTTGGCAATTTTTGTAGAGCGATTAGGTTAGAGGGTGGTGTGGTTTCATGGCTGGTTTTAGTAGCTTGATATGCCCTCTTGAGAATGGTATAGGTGGTTTGGTGATTAGATCAATGTTTTAGGGTTTTTCGAACGCTTTAAAAAGCGTGCACACAACGTTCCCGACCAATTCTTCATGTTGAGGCGGTCACCATGTCCCTGTGCCGTTGTCGACGCGCTGGCCACGCATGCGCATGTCTAGCCATGCCCAGCTGGTCACGGTGGCCGGCTGCTGGGCGTGCCGCTGCTCCTCTCCACTGCCATGATGTGCACCGCTGTCCACATCGTTGTCGGCGCCTTGGGACCACCCACGTCACTGAATTCTGGCTCTGCTTTGCCAGTTGCCATTGCCAGTCTGCTTGGGTGCAGTGGTGATTCCAGTGCCGCTACTGCACAGACGTTTCCTCTACATCGCATTGTCACTTTGCGTGCACCCACGCTGATTGCGTCGCATCGTCACTGCCACTGCTACATGCGCCCACTGCACCGTCACGTGGCCTGGCCACCGTCATCTTGCGAGTCATGGTGCTATGGTCGCATGAGTCATGCCGGCCTCATATGCGCACGTGGAGCCGTCATCTATTGTACTGTTGTCCTCTTCTATGTAGTGGCAGTGCCATGTCGCGCTCCGCAATCACAGTCGCCTTGAATGGCATCGCGCTGGCTAGCCGAGCCGTGCCAAGGCCAACTTGCAGAGCCTAGCCCAATCCATGTAATTGTGCATGCCTTGAGCTTGATTTGGAGCCTAGCTACGTGCCAAGCCTACCACTGCTGCAGCCGTACGGTGTTGGGCTTCAATTTGAGGTTTCCCCCACCGTTAACCACCTTAAGACCGAGCGATGACGTCCACCTAATTGGCCTCACACCATCCACCTTCGTCCAATTAATCATGAACCCAACTAGCTCTGGTGGTTAGCTCGCGATTAGAGTCAACCCGATGAGCTTTCATCCTCCAGTGAGGTACTATGGAGCATTTCCCTCGTAGCGGTCCACCATGGCCGTCGGGGTGGGTGCTCGACTAGGGCATTGTTCCTTGCTCCTTTATCTCAATTGAGCAGTGCTTTTGCATCTCCTTGACTTGGTTGCCCCTCCTATGAAACAGTTTCACCAAGGGTGCAGCGAGTCGCCGAGAGCGCTGTCACCGCGCTTGCCATGAACCAGAGCAACCCCGCGCATGTGGCCAACCACCTTGCTGAGCCTCACGACTTCATCTAGACAGTCCTACATGTCTTTGGTGAGGTCCTCCTGCTCCTAGGGTAGGTGATTGAATCAGTTAAGGCCTAGGCTCGCTGGAGCATGTGGCCGCCACCGACAAACGTGGTGTAGATGTTGTGTTCGTGGATGGCTCGTTTGGGAGTAGAACTGGTATATCTATGACCTCTAGAATGTTATTAGTACTCTAGACATGGAGGCTAGGTAGTAATAGTAGCGCTGAGCTAGACGTTTTCACCAGCGTCAATGTCACTGCGGCCAAACCCCGCCATGGTGCATGGCCATGCCTCTGTGCGACACCAATTGTGGTGTTTTATACCTCTATCAACTGCGCTTTTGATGAAGAGTGTCACGGTGGTGATGATTGCTGTCGAGGAGGTCCATGCTCGTTGGTGTTTGGCCGGAGATGCCACAACCTCTAATAAGATCCGGCCAGGGACTTTCGAACGAGAATTCGAAGTCGAGGGGTTAAGTGAGAGCGTGAGAGAGAGAGTGATATAGTAGAAGGACTGTGGGTTCATTTAGTTAAATGCCGAGGGCTCTTTTGCATATGCATCGGCGTGCGCCCGGGTCTCCCCGCCGTGGGCCACTGTCGCGCGTGGGTCGAATCGCGATGGGCCGCGCTAGGCTGTTCGCCCTTTTTCTTTTCTAATAAATTAGTAATGCTTTTCTATTTTAATTTTAGAGCCAGACTTGTATAATTAATATCAATTCGTATAGATGTCCAAAAATTGTAAAATAAATTGTGTTCAGTTTCTAAAAATGTGATCTATGCGTTGGAGTAGTTAGTTTACAGTTATCTATGAGAATATTAGATTCATTAATTCATTTAGGAAAGCTTAGTATTATTTAGCTTAATAGTTGTAGGAATTTTTGTGGTAAATTGGTGATAACTTTAGCCATGAAGTTTTTATAGTAGGTTTATTAGATTATTATGTGCTCACTGTAGTTTTTGTAGCCCTTGAGAAGGTTGATAAATAGAGTAGCTAGTACTCCTTGTTTTAGTATATATATAGTAAATCAGTATTAAGAGTAAGAATGCCTTTAGCTGTTAAGATATTACATGTCATGTTTCATATCTGTTAGTGGTAACAATAGGTAACTTAGCACCTTAGTCGGTAGAACTAGCTTAGTAGCTTGATAGGTGTATTTGTATTTTAAGAGTTGTTGTTGCCGTATTACTAAGTGTTGCATCATCATTTCATACATGTAGATGACGAGTTGGTAGAGTTCATGTCTGCGGATGAACAGGACTATGAGAAGATCATTTAGGAGTATGAGGAAGAGATTCTCGTACAGGAGGGAGCCCCGGAGCCATTTGTTGCTGACTTTGTTGACACCACGTCTGCCCAAGGCAAGCCCCACTGTATAACCCTTATTTTTAATGATCATTGAATATCTATATATATGTGCATTCATGTTACAGGCATTTTATGGAAACTACATGTATAGATATATGTACCTATGAGTCCTACTAGTATAGGTCGAGTAGCTGTTATGCTTAGGATTTCAGTAGCATGAGTAACCTGCCGTTACTCACAATAGGTGATTACTAAGATCACTCATGATAAAATGGTGGAAAGGAAAATGGAGACCGGGTAGGGATATGGTTTGGGTTTTGGTGGATGTAAGAGGTTGTGTCCTGCAACCAACGAGGCATAGCTTGGTTATACTTTTTCCCTATCTGTGTCGATTAAGGATCGGCCGTTGCAATGGACTCTAGGCAAGTCACAGATTTATTATCCCGAGCACATACTTGGTTATGGGCGTAGGGAAGACTTGTTGCTCTCTTGTCGTGGGTTTTGGCTCTTTCCAAACTGACTGATAGGAGGCGGGGATGGCAGAGGTCTAAGCACCGCCCTGAGTTTGGGACTCAGGAGCGGGGGCTTGGAATCCAAGTTTGGACAGGGACCTAGACCCCTTGACAGAAGAGTGGTGGGTTGGTCCTTCTTGTGCCTAGGGTAAAAGTGGGGCGTGTGTTTTGGGGTACCTAGCTGGGCATATTGATTCACGAATCGCCGTCGTGTCGGTACGACTTGTCTATACTTTAGCACCGTAGTAAGACCTAAAAGAGGAAAGGTGATGAAACGAAACTGATTGCTCAACCCTTGCTTGAAAGTAGAACAAGTGCTTACATAGACTGTTTAGGTAATGAATTAATCTTGACTGCTAATAATAACATAAATAAGGATTCACCATTAGTATTGCTTTCTGCCAAAAAGAAAACCAGCAAACCATAAAGCTTATCATAACCCACTTGGAGTTAGGAAATTATTCCCACTAGTCGGATAAGTCTTGCGAGTACATTGTGTACTCAGGGTTTATTTACCCCTGTTGCAGGTACTACTTGAGGAGTAGCCATTGTGTGAAGGATTCTTCTGGTGGGCACAGATGGATCCTTGCTTATTATCGATAGATATTTATTTGATGTTTATTTTCATTCCACTGTTTAATATTCCACACTCTAAATTTGGTAATGTAATAATACAATTTTTAAGAACTCTGGATGTATGAAATGGACTAAGTTTGTAACTCGTTCTAATTATTGGATCCTTAGGGAAAATATGGATTATTCGACCTCTCCCTCGAGGTGTGCTCGACGGAACCCGCCCGATGTAGCTCTCTCTCAGGGCGCTTAGTGTTAGTGGAAGACAAGCACCTCCGTAAATGTGTTATTTTAGGCGGTTCTACCACAACTATAATGCTTTCACTCCTCAAAAGTACACATGCGTTCAAACAAAAGTTCTCCTCCGGATTAAAATAAACTGATCCGACTTTCAAAACTTACCCATATTACCTTCAACCATGGGGCTTCTTAGCCTTTACTTGGGTCTTGAGCAATTGAAAGATAGAACGATCAAGTTAAGCACTATGTCTCAAGTCCTTTGCTCCACCATTATTCTGGAGTTTTTTATAAGTTTTCAAAATAAAACTCAGATTCTATTGTATGACACTCTCAAGTCTCTCAATGTATATGGTATTTGTGGATCCTCACCAAGACATAATTTGTTGTGCCTTTCTCTTCCTACAACTAAAGCTTATGTGGAGCTCATAGAAGTGGAAATAGCATGAAAGAGCATAGTTGCAATACATATATTGTAAAGTCAAACATCGGATCCAAAGAGAGTTGAGTCATACAATCAAATCAAGATATGCATGTGTATGGATGCATAGTGGATATTTATATGGTGGCTAACCTAATTCTACTATGCTTCTTGAAAATATATCTCTGTTTTTGTAACATGGAAATAACTTTGCAAGAGAACATGGGCTATCTTATTCATCTCTTTTCTCTTTTTTTTTTCAGGCGGGCATCTGAGTACTAATTGTTTTTGATATCTCAGACACTTGTCCATTTTTTCCATCTCTTTTTTTCTTTTTCTTTTTTTTAATGAATAATTTTTGCTTAGCCCATGACTCTTCAAAACTTTTAAGAGATAGCAACAAGAACTTTAGAGCATTTATTTGGTGGATGGTGAAACCTATCGAGCATATTTTTGGTGTTCACTCCCAATGCAGGAGTAAAACATTTTTGGGTGGATCAAAATGGAATGACATATTTTTACGCCTACCCTCAGTGTAGGAGTAGTGCATATGTGGGTGGTGTGTATGTGATCTTGATTTTAAGAGCATGACGAACCTCTCATAAGGGTCAACAAAGCTTGACCAAACTCAATGCAAAACAAGCAGCATATAAGTGAAAGTTTTCCTAGTCTAAATAACAGGTATGGCTCTTGGTAGGAATTGAAGTTTTATCATACAAGAACTCATCATGTAGCATTTTTATGTTCTTTCAAAACATAAATCTGTAGAATTTTAGTGTCACTTGGAACAAGATAAACAACAGCTCAGACCTTCTCATTTCATATCCATCAATTACCTAGACTTAGATCAAGCATATGCTACCCATGAGTTTTAAGTTCAGAGTAAATCCTTATATCAAATCAATCTTATTCAAAACTCGGAAGAATTCAAGGCTGAAAACTAGGTACTTGAAAGGAATTACAACAGAGCAACTATTCATCATTTCCATTTCAAAGATTATCTGCAGAGTCCATTTATTTATTCAGCTCTTAAAAATCAAATTTAAAGAAAACTAGACATACTCTTTTATTTTGTTTTCATTGTTAGGATCACACATTACTAATATATATATA
This sequence comes from Miscanthus floridulus, assembly GCF_019320115.1. Classification (NCBI taxonomy): domain Eukaryota; kingdom Viridiplantae; phylum Streptophyta; class Magnoliopsida; order Poales; family Poaceae; genus Miscanthus; species Miscanthus floridulus. Next base: position 36,056,663 of record NC_089590.1, on the reverse strand, counting down.
TATATATATAACTAGCTAAGATAAATTTTTATTTTGTTTTTAGTTATGCATCTTTTTAGCAAATTTATAAAGAAATAGTAAAACAAAGAGAAAGTAATACTTATCTAGATACACGGGGGATGCCTTCTCCCCCAAGCTGGTTGTTGTCGTGGTTGCTCAACGAGGTGGCCGAACATGGAGGTGCTAGAACAAAGCCTCCCAATTTTGATTTTGTTGTATGATTATGTAACGTACCTTGTATGGCAACATTTGTCCCTTCAATGGTTGCGAGTCTGTTGCCAAAGCGGTGGTAGACCTCCTGAGAGTCATGATACCTTTAGCCAGAGAAAGGCATGCGCCCTCCCTCGGTTCGCTCTTGAGGATGAGGATTCCTGTGGTGGCGCCTTACATTAGTGGCGCTTCCAATGGTGGTGCCACCTTCTTCTGCCAAACCCGTCTTGGTCTTGAATTTGATTTTGGTTTGACAGGTTCATCTTTCTTGACTTGTTCTCCCTCCTTGTTTAGGTATTAGTAGTAGAAGCTGATGACATCTTGTGTGCATCATTATTGCTAGATCAGAACTTTCACTTGTAAAATTTGGTGGATAAATCCCCCATACTTTGCTCGAAGTGTGTTTTGCTCATAAAGAAAAGGTAGAGATCAAGTGCATGGGCTCTGTTGGTGGGAAAATACCAATAGAACCAAAATTTTATTTATTCTTCTCTAGCCTTAGGCACATTGAATCATGATAAGGTTGATGTTATGTGCATTCAATCTTATAACATGGGTGATAAGATCAAAAGGATGAGGAGGAATGTGGCATTTGAATACATTTGACAAAAAGAGTGGACTTGCTTAACATATGGAAGGATTGTCCATCTTTACATAATGTGTCATACTTTACATGATTATGACTACCATCTTCCAAAGATAAGATATGCAATATTTTAGCTCATTTGGTTAAGACTATGGGATCAAGAAAGTAGTGCTATGATCAAGTTTAAAGAACAAGACATGTTGAGTTAATCAGGTTGGATCAAGTAAAGTTGTAACTCAAACATATTTGTTTCTTTATTTATGTGAATGCCAAGATCAAAGGAAAGCTTTTTAAATAATGACCACTTACCTTAAGATGTTACCTTCATCATTGGAGCGTGATGACACCATGTGACGAAGGTAGATGGTTGTGGTGAACCTTCCTTCCTATTTTGAAGCTTTCCTTGCTTGAGTTGTTCATGAGCATCTTGTCTCCTATATCGCACTTCTTTCTCATTCTCTTATCATGCCATATTTTTCTTCTTTCTTTTATGGATCTAGGTATTTCATTGGATCTTTTTCTCCATTCATTGTTTCATTCCTTCAAAAGATTAGTGGACAACACATACCTAAAGGGATGTACAAATAATAACAAGGGTAGTCTTGTCATAGAGCTGAAGGCCATATTCTATGCCACAGAAAAGTTGGTAAGAACATTTATCCCATGTTTTTAGTGATGTGCCTTTATTGTTCACCATTACTGCTTCTCTTGAGGATTGATTTTATATCTTAAGTAAAATCATTCAAACTTATAGAAACAAAGCAATAGTGAATAGAGGGATTGCAAACCAGCGTGCCAGAGCGATGAGAGCTTGAGAGGAGGAAGAGCATTGTTGGATCATCTTTAGAGGAGTCAGCCTTCCTTTCCCACGCTTGAACTTTTATGTCACTCGACAAGTCAAGTGTGAATGCTAAAACATCCCTCAGAGTGTGTTGTTACTCCCATGTCCTCAGATATTGTTCATCCTTCTTTCTTAAATATGTCGGCGAAGGCTCATTGATTTTAGGTCCATTGAGCACTGCAATTCGCCTCTATATTCAGTGGTAGAGCCTTGTTCTGCTCCTATAACCATGGTTAGAAAATTAGAGCACTGCAATTCGTCTCTATAGGAGCCTTGTTCTTTCCTTCTCTGCATATGTTGTCTTTTCATAGTCGATTGATTTTACCACTGTAACGACTTAGCCCACATAGGACTTTCCCATACAGGACTGAGTTACACTTCTAGAGACCCTAGAAAATCATCACATGCATGTTCTCAGTTTTTCCGATTGCTTGATATTGGTACGTTTATTTTAAAAAAATTATATGAAAGATATAGATGTGTAAACATAATGAGCATTGCAATGGAATGTATGAAAATCCTGACTTACCTATGCCATATTCAGGTAAGTGAGCAGTTGAACAGTTGGAACACAGATGGAAGGATGAACACTTAAGCTACATCTTTCCATATTCAGGTATGCAAAGCAATACACACCACGTTGGTTGGCTGACCCATCATTATCGTGAGCTGTGAAATGTATTAGCCTAGCACTTTTCTGGTTTTCCATGAGCAATAGTGAATAGAGGGATTGCAAACATGCAATAACTTAGTGGAAAACCAGCCTAGCACTAAGTTATTGCATCGAGGGATCTATTGGGCATGGAATCCTATATATCGATATAAAAAATATGCAATTCTTATATTTTTCAGGTCTCGATGTACTACCAGTATCATTACTTCGACCTCGAAAATTGAAAGATGCTGTCTGGAATTGTGTTTGCTGCTCTGCATGCTTGTTCTTCATTGCCAGGGAATACCAGCGGACAATGGCCGGTCTGAAAGATGAGTTGGCAGAATGTGTGGGCAACAGATACTGTTCCAACGTACCTCCAGTAATAACTAAGACCGAGGCTAATAATACAGCTGGCTTGCTAGCTGTAAGGTTCTTTGTAGCCTTCTCTTAGCCCACTCATATAGTAGTTAGCTCTTTACAGTTAATACATGGCCCACTTGTCTCTCTTACAGATTTTCTTGGTTCTTGTGTCCAAGCCGGTTGTAAGCTTACAGCCCGCTTCTCCTCTCTCTCTTCCCCTCTCTCCTCCACCTCAGCATTTAGTCGGCTTACAGTCTGCTATTATACTTGCTCTAAGGCCAGGTATGGCACGTTTTTCCCCTTTTATGCTTTGTTGATCTGTATCTCTTCGAAACTATTATGAAGTAATTGTGAATGCAGTTATCTTTGAATAAACCCAAAGGGGGGAAGGGACAAGAGCATGATTACGAAATTCCTCCCCTATTATTTCTTGATTGATTGCCTTTGCTCCTACAAAGAGTGACAACATGGATCAAGATTACTGCTTTGTTGCTTTGCGAGATGGGCAAGGTTATATTTATCACATCAGACACGTCCGTGATTGTCTTGCCGTTTCAGTCCTATGTACATGGCAACGGCTCCTGACAGTCTGTTTAAAAACTTCGTCGTGCCACTTCGTGTTTACTTATTATGTCACTACTTCAGCTACACTTAATCTACTATGTCTATGTAATGTTACCAACTACGTGCTGTCTACTTGGCTCTTAACTCGGTTCTGTATTGAAAGATTTAATATATATTTTCGCATATGAACTTACCTGTGCCTACCAACGCACGCAAGGGCGCACGCCTTGTACTAGTCTTAAAGCAAATCCAATGGTTCAAAATTCAAGAGATTTGAAGAACAAAAATCTATTGACAGACAAATAGCAAAAATCTTATTATTTTGGAAACCATTGGAGATGCTACGGGAATATTTCCTCCTAGTTGAGAAATATTGACATTTACAAACACATGTAGCATGAATATATGATTCATCCATATTTGTTGCTATCGCATCACGGCCGCGCTTTGCCGTTGCCGTCGGTGACGTTGGACACCGGAAGCTCCACGACAGCTGCCTCCGATGACGGGAGCCGCGTGCACCACCCACGGCTGAACAGCTCCTCCATCTCCTCCAGTGGCCGGCCCTGCGTCTCCGGGCAGAGGAAGTAGAAGAACGTGGCCGCCAGCACGGCCAGCCCCGCGAACAGGAAGAAGGCACCGCCGATGGTCACCGCCTTGTACAGCGACACGAACGTCATAGAGACGCCGGCGTTCATGACGCGGTTGATGGCCACGCCGACGCTGGCGCCCTGCGCGCGCAGCCGGAGCGGGTACACCTCCGAGCTGTACGCCCACGTGATGGGCCCCACGCCGACGGAGAAGGACGCTATGAAGGTGAACACCGTTGCGATGGACAGCACCACAGCCCACGTCGGGGAGTGGCGCGGCGCCGAGCGCTCCACGACGGTGAGGCCAAGACCGAGGCAGGCAAGCGAGGCGATGATGCCCGCCAGGCTCGAGAGGTAGAGCGGCCTCCGCCCGATGCGGTCGACTAGCAGGATGGCTGTCATGATGAACACCGTCTTGGTGACGCCCACGCCGATGGTCGCTGCAAGGATGTGGCTGCGGGTGGCGATGCCGGCTGCCTTAAAGATGCGAGGGCTGTATAGGACCACGGCCTCGATTCCCGTGAGGTGCTGGAAGAAGTGGACTCCGAAGGCCGCGACGAGGATACGCCGGACGGGGGGCGTCGGGTGCAGGAACATCTCCTTCCACACGCCCTTGCCGACGACGACACCTCTCGTTTGGCGGGGTGCGCCTTCGTCTTCGGCGGCGGCGTCATCTGCCGCCAGACCCGCCGCGGTCTTGATCTCCGCGAGCCGCACGTCGGCCTCGCCCGCAGTGTCGGACATGCGCCTGAGCACGGCGAGGGCCTGCTCGACGCGGCCCTGCATGACGAGCCACCGGGGCGACTCCGGCATCGCGAGCACGCTGACTGCGAGCACGGCGCTCGGCAGCGCGCCGAGCCCCAGCATGGCGCGCCAGCCGTAGACCAGCGGCAGCTTGGCTAGCAGGTAGTTGGCCACGTACCCAATCAGGATGCCGAAGCTGATGCAGATCTCGGGCAGCGAGGTGACGGAGCCGCGGATCTGGGCGGACGAAATCTCAGCCGCATAGACGGGCGCGATCATGAGCGCGTATCCGACGCCGACGCCGGCCACGCAGCGTCCTGCCAGGAGCGTACCGAAGTTAGGCGAGAGTCCCATGAGGACTGACCCCGCGAGGAAGATGCAGGCCGAGAGGGAGATGGTGCGGCGGCGGCCGATCCAATCGGAGACGCGGCCGGCCGTGAGGGAGCCGACGAGGGCGCAGACGTTGAGGATGCCGGCGAGGACCTGGACCTGCGTGTCGTTGGTCTTGAGGTCCTCCTTGATGAACAGCATCGCGCCGCTCATGACGCCCGTGTCTGCGATAAATATAATATAATGCATAATATGCATGCGTGCACCGGAATTATATATATATGAGAGTAAGTTGATGCATGCATGTTCATTACCGTAGCCCATGAGGATGGAGATGATGGAACCAATAATGGAGCACGCCACGGCGTACTTGTTCTTTCCGCCATGGCCATCCCGACGTTGCTTATTCTCTTCTCCCATGGCTTCTACGCTTATACTTCACGATGCAGCTCGACGAGTGAAGCGGCAACACTCCTGGTCCACTTATACTACGACTAGTACGCTCCTGCCGGTTTACCTGAGGAAACATTATTACACATGTGGACTACATGTATAGGTCAAACATAGGAGTGAACCAAATGGTTACAGCAACCGATCAATCACCAATCTAGCTGCCTGCGCACTATCTATCAGTGCAGCGGTAGGCACGGGCCGGCACGTAGAGAAGTTCAACTCGTGCTGCAAAAGAACCGAAAGGTCGTCAGTTCATTCATTCATCAATTGTGTGCTGCAAGGTACGGATACATCACCGCCCAACAATTGAGTAGCACACTATACTGAGTTCTTCTCTCATCGCGGGAACAGGGACAGCCATACACACTACACAGAGATAAACGCACACAAGGCCATTACGCACTTTGGCTGTGCGCCTGTGGCCCAAGCTGCCACCGAGAGTGCTGGAAACTGACAACTCACGCATGCCATGGCTTTTGTTGTGTGTCTTGGCAGGTAGTATAGTGCTTATCCGATCCACGCTGACTTCGAAGGAAGTTTGGCACGATAGCTCGGTTTTGAAATGGTTGAAGGAAACACAGCGACACCTTAAAAACGATTTATAAACGTATCTTTGCATGCTTCCGTTAGAACAACATACATAGGACATGCAACTTTTGGATTTTTACTCTCATGCTGCTCGGCTGCAGCATTCACATATATTGCAGATGTCAGTGCGTAGTGGCACGTGTTTCCAGCCAGTTTTAGGTCACACAAGACGTGTTCTTTAACATTTTTAGGGCTTTCGAGCGACCGTTATATACATTAAACCACCTGCTCTAGGCACAACCTTTGTTTAGCGCACGTACGTCGCCTCTAGCAGGGACACACAAGCGAGAGCGCCGCCATCAGGGGTGTTCCTTGTCACATTGAATGTTTGGATGCTAATTAGAAGAACTAAACATGGGGTAATTATAAAACTAATTGCATAAACTGTAACTAAACCGCGAGACGAATTTATTAAGCCTAATAAATCCATAGTTAAAATATGTTTAGGGTAGCATCACATTCGCTAATTATAGACTAATTAGGCTTAGGGCCTATTCAGTTAGTCTAGATTGAGGCTAGAAATTATTCCCGCCGATCAATATTATACAAATTAGACAATCGTTCCGGCTAGGAATCGTTCCAGGTCTCCATTTCGAGGTAACCGAATAGGCCCTTAATAGATTCGTCTAATGAATTAGTCTTCATTTATATAATTAGTTTTATAATTAGTTTATATTTATTACTCCTAATTAGTATCCAAACATCCGATATGACATTGACTAAACTTTAGTCACGTGGAACCAAAGCAACGAACATTGGACGGAGCGGCTAACGACGAGGTTGCTACAGGCTAGGACAATAGATGAGGCAACTGCGGTGAGGATCCAACATGTTAAGGTTTGGTTTTTCACGAGGAGGGGTTTCCATCATAATTAGATGGGAGATAGGATCGCCATCGGCTTTTGGCCCAACGGTGATGGTGGGTTGAGGGGCACGAGAAAAGTGACCAGAGGTCAAGGGCGAATCTAGAGAATGGAATCATTGGGGTCATCATCAGAGAAGCTGATGTAACAAGATGTTTTGTCAGGGTTATGAACTAAATAAAGCCTTAATATACAAGGGGTTAACAAAAACGTCGGAATCAACAGACCACGGTAATATAGTGTACATTCGCCCCTAGTGGGGGCACCACGGAGCGGATGTTGGAGGATATCCGATTGGACGGAGCCGATAGCGGGGGGCGAGGGTCGCTAGTGAAGTAACCGATTCGGATTAGGGAAGGACGAGAAAGAAGTAGGAGGGTGGACCGTGAGTGGAGAGGTCATCGGTGGCCTAGGCACCGGGCGAGGAAGAGATAGAAGTTGAAGATAAGCTTAGGTATTCTTACCAACGCGCACGCTAAGGGATGGCTAATCTTGGCTAGAAGTGTTTGATATATGATGATTGGTCGAACAATGATGTGAATAGTTCATGAATGTAGTTGAAATATGAAAATTTACCATTGTGGAGTGCCCGAGTGCTACAAAGTTACGCTAGGCATGTTAGAACAACCATTAGTCATGGAAATGACCTTTGGTCTTCTCTCAAAGCTCTCAAGGTTACTGGTTGAAACAGACGCTCTCCTAGTGAAGCAAGCGGAAGAATGGAGTCTATCGATGGCGGGAAGGCTGATAAAAAAATATTCAAGGATCTAGCACGTCTAAATTTTATTTCGTTTCAAATTAGTGCTGTCCCTAGATCATGTAATAGGACTACTTATGCACTAGCCGCAATGGGATGTGAGTGCGGGGAGGATGATAATCCCTTTGTGGATCCTCTCTTTGTGTAAGACGATTGTGGTTGCCAATAGTGCAGCATCCGAGTAATGGAATCCCTTTCTATTTTCAAAAAATGCCGTGGTACCCTACAACACCCAACACCCAGAGAATGTTGTGATGCTAGGAAGGGATAAATAAACTCTTCCTATTGTCCACTTTACTTCTGGAATGCCTGGATATATGGTCTTTGGGAAGCGTGGCAACTAGCCCTTTAGATAGTGTTTGGTCGGGAGACAAAGAGGAGCTGGATAGTCCTGACTCTGGTTTGTGGGACAATACAAATGTAATTTTCTGTTCTTTTAGAATTACATAGTACAACGTAGGGTTGAGAAGGGATAGGATCAACCCATTTTTTGTTTGGTCTAGAGACATCAAAAGTGGAATCAGCTACGACATGTGGGGCCCATTTGTTAGTTTTTTTTTTATTTTTTTCAGTTTTCTTCCTCCCCCTATCTCCTTTGTCCCCGATCCGAAGCCCACCACACGGTCGCGCCTCGCGCCTCCTCTACAATGACAGTGGTAGAGGTAGCCCGCGCGGCAATGGGGCTAGAGCTCACCTACGCGGCCACAGCGGGGGCACCGGTAGAGCAGACCCACGTGACGGCAGTGACGTCGCCTTCTCACCCCCCCCCCCCCCCACTCTCGCGGATCACTTGCCACCGCCATCGGTATCTCACTCGCCTACTCCCTGTTCTGTTCTTCTCGAATCGGACTCTGCCCATGCGCTCGCCCACTTCTTCCCCACCTCCAGCAACTCCGGTGGGCCCCCACTTGTTCTTCAACTCTGGCAGCCCCTGCTCGTCTTCTTTCCCGTTCATCTCATGTGTGCACGGCACTCGTCCCACCTGGGATGCCCCAGTCTGCTTGATTTTTGGGTGCGAGGCGAGCACGCATCTTAAGCAAATATTCACATGTGGGACGTTCTCGCCTTTGGTGGCCTCCCAATCAAACACTACTCATCCCGGAGCCATCCCATCCCGTCACAACTCATTCTTGCATCCAAACACTACCTTAGTGCCTCCCAAAATGCTAGAACTGCATGACATCTGGTATTCAAGAAGATCAGAGAGCTTAGAAAGTCTAAACAACACATATCACTTGTTACATGAAAGTCTAGTGATACAAGTTTGGTTTGTTTGTGAACCTGTAAATAGGCTTAATTTTTGCGGGTTTGCTACATGTTCGTGGACACATCCATTTAGGATGTGTTTGGTTTTGCGATAAGAGGGATGGGATGGATCTATTCCCGTTTTAGGTGATGGAATGGTTCCATCTTTGCGTTTGGTTGGTGGATGGTGACATCATTGTTCTCTGTTTGGTTAGAGCGATAAGGATGGCACATGATATGTCGCGTTGGTGATTGTTAGGCATCTGTTTAGATGGGGCCCACGTGTCATCCTCTCTAGTTCATCTTCTTCCTTCCATCACCGACCGCCTTCGTCTTCCTTCCATCACCGACCATGCCATGGAGTCTGCCCCGACCACGCCAAGGACTTCACACCAAGCTCTACATCTTCCTCCACCGCTCGACGATCGCATGGATCTCGCCCGCCGCTCATCCAATCCCGCCTGGAGCTGGCGCTGCCAGAGCTCCACCCGGAGTCCGCGCCGTTGCTGAGCTCGCCAATGGCCGAGGTCACTCGTGCTGCCACCGGGGACGCGCTCGCCCATGGCCGGGGCCGCTGCGCCGCTGCCGTCGCCTGACCTACTCGCCCAGTCCGTCGTCGCCTCGCAAGGGCCGGGTGAGGTCATCTGCACTGGAGTCGTAAGCCACCCACTTCACTCGTCGGGGGCCACCTGTACGCTGGGCAAGGGTGGCGCTTGCGCCGTGCCCAGGCCAGCCAGCCACGCCGTGGCCGTGGAAGAGGAAGGCACGTAGACAGAGACAAAACATCGTTGCCAAGGGACGAGCGCATACATCACTTTCGGAGGGATGGCTTAGTGCTCGAATCTTGAATAATATTCCCTGTTGGGGCGGCTCTATCCCACCTATCTCCGAATAAAACACTAGGACAAATCCACCTCGTCCCTCTCCCGCTCCCAACCAAACACAGCCTTACATCCATTCCTGGAACTGGCTGGAAACACATACGGTCAACCATTGAACGCCTGCAATGCAATGTGTGAATGCTGCAACAGAGCAGCATGACGGCTGATCAGTCCTACACCTAGGAAACGCCAAAAGTTCCATGTACTATGTATGTTGTTTACTTGTTTTAACGGTCGTAGCGTGCAAATATGTGTTCTTTAAATCATTTTTTAAGTTGTCGATGTATTTTTCTTAATATTTATTGGAGGAATATATACTTTAGAAACATCATCAAGATATACGAAGAACATAAATATGCACGTAGGCACTGAAATGCCATGCATATATATGGTACATGGTTCATTCGAGATATATACGTGTCAAACGGTCCCGATTAGGCCGTGAGCAACTTGTACTTGTTGAGTCATCAGTTTTGTATAAGGTGCGCTGCCGAAACACCAAGTGTGGTGTTTCTAAGTTCCTGCACGTTGCGGCAAAGGAAGGCTGCTGGACGTCTCTTTACATTGAGCCTGAGGTGCGGTACTCGGTGGGAAATCTTGATTGAACGAATGTATATATATAATTAGAAGAAGAAGCAGCAGCTAGAAGCATGAAGATGCAAGCGCGGGTGTCGACGGGTAGGATCGGATCGATCGTGACCCAACGAGTGAACGACAACGTCGTGGGTTATCAACTCTCTTCTCGCCGCTGGCTGGCCGTCCGCTTTTCCACGGAGTGGAGATTATTCTGCCTCGCGCGTACACGAACAAGGTGGTGCAGTGCTGGCCCTAGGGTAGGACACGAGATGCGACGGCCGGGGGCTTAAATGAAGGAGGGATCCAAATTCAGGTATACAAATCCCCAGGTTCTAGTGTCTATTAGGCATTAGCAAACTAATAAGAAGAGAGACATAAAACTGATCAAGTGGTCCAAAAAGACAATATCGACATTTCTTTTCTAGTTTCCTTTCCCCACGGCCCTCGGATAGAGTGGAGGCGAGGAGTCACGCTACACACATCACACTCTGATCGTGAGTTCGCGATGTGCGCCTTACACACGCGGAGCTGGCGAGCCACGCCGCCGCGAAGAGCTAGACTACCGGAGACACGGACACGATGCACGAGGACGGCGACCAGGCAGGGCTCCACGACGACGACATCTTGATTCTTTGCTTCTTACGAATTGCGATCACCGATCAGTTGTTTAGGCCCAATATTTTTTTCTTTTTATTTTTAATCCAAATTAATTATTTGTATAGTATTCCAGACTTCTAGTACTTTGTACCCATATAGTCATATTTTTCTTCTAATTTAAGTGTTAGAATTTTAGAATGTTACCTAAGAAACATTTATCATGGGTGAGAAAAGAAAAAGAATATATTGCTTTTTTAATCTACATTGTTCTTTGATAATTATCATACATCTACAAATATATTGCTTAATCTACATTGTTCCTCAATAATTATCAGACATGTTAAATTAAAAATATGTTATTGAATTTACTTTCGTTTTGCAAGTAAAATTAGTGTCTATATATTATAAATTTTATACATAATCAAACGGGCCGTTGCGACTAGATCGCGGAAGGGCCCTTCAAATCCTAGCGCCAGCACTGGGTTGGTGGCGTCCTGGACCGCGCATGTTCAAGTTCAACTCGACGCCGCCGATGTGCCCACCAATGGCTTTCCCTCCTGCTCCGTCGCCCTGCTGCCCTTTCCTTGGCGTGCCACCACCGCTAGAACGGACGACGGCGTTCCTCGTAACGCCTCTTTTGCCCGTACCCCGTAGTAGAGGAAAGCGCCGCCGGAATCCAATCGTCAGCCATTAACAAATGCTAACAAAGTAAACAGGGAAGAAGAAAGACACCATCGACTGGAACTGGACAATTCTGATTGAAACCAAGCAACTGGGGTGGTGTGAGATAACCACGCGCCTCAGATCCATCGCGATCTTGCTTTTTATATTCGTTCATCACCCAATTGTATAATTTCCCGAATTCTTCATCAATCCCAAACTTTACTACTATGATGATGAGACAGGATTCTTACATGCGGCCTATCGCATTATATAATAATATAATACCTACCACGGGTTAATCAACAACGTGATAAGCAGACGAGTGAAATCAAGATAGGTCGCCAAGAAAGACAAAGAAGGCGTACAGTTCGGGTAGTCGACGCACCTGCTCACCGGAAGCAGAATAATGGCCGCAGATCTCACTCTCACCGGAAAGCAGCCACCGATTCCCAGCCGCGCGCCGCCGTCCTGCCCTGACGATAAATCCCCAAGTCGCCACCGCAGAGAGGAAGACAATAAATAGAATGCTGTTCTCGCCTACCAACGCCGCGCGATTCAGAGATATCGATCCGAGCTCTGGATCTGTCAAGTTATTAAGTGTGCTGATCTGCCAAGGGATCTGATCTTATCCTATCCTAACCGTTTGACACTACAGACCCCCCGGTGCGGCAGACTCGCTCGCCAAACTGACGCACTTGCATGCTAGGACTGTCCACCTGTTTCTCCCTTGCACGAGGGAGGATTGCCGTCGGGGCCTGAGGTACAAGGTTTTCTTTTATTTTGATTTTTTTCGTCATGAAATAAAGGCACGGACACACGCACATCCTATCTTATTGGACTGCTATTAAAGTCATCATAGAACCACCAAAAGAATACTAATGAACCAAGCTACGCCTAAAGTGTTGTGGTTCTTCCTCTGCATGCCCTCAAACATACTGTAATCTGATTTTAAGATCGGAAATGCTGGGAGGCAGGTGTCCATCCCGTCGGATGACCCCGTCCGTGCGTGGCTGTGCTGATACTTTTGATTCACGTGGTTATATGGTTCCTTCCCGCTTTTTAATTTTTGTGCCACTAGCCGTATCATATTTAGTTCCTGTCTGGCTATCACTAAACTAAAATACAAATTACTTATACAGTTTTTTTTTTTTGAAAGGGACTTGTACAGTTATACTGGAATCTATCTATTACTAGTAGACTGTGTATCAAATACAATACTGAGGCCCCGTTTGGACTAAAGTTTAGCCCATCCCTTTTAATCACCTTTTAGCCCTCATGGATCGAGTGCTAAAAGTGAGGTGCTAAATTTTAACCTAACATTTTTTCATTAGCCCCTCCAAGGTGGGCTAAAGAGGGCTAAAAGTGGTCCTTCATGGCAAAAGACGCATATTACCCCCACCCTCTTTTAGTTCTGTGCATGAGTATTAATTAGGGACAAATAGGTCATGAGAGAGTACATGGCTAATCTTTAGCACCTGGATCCAAACAGCCCTATGGACTAAACTTTAGCCCCTTCATTCTAAGAGCTAATCTTTAGCCTTGGGCTAAAGTTTAGCCCCAAGGATCCAAACAGGGTCTTATACCCGCGAACATAAAATGAACTTATACATGAGTTATACTATATATGCCAACTCCATTAAAAAAATTGAAGGTATTTTAGGTTTGTTATAAGTCATTTTTTTATTTTGGCCATAAATATCTAACACTTTTTATATTTTAACCTTACAACTAAATTTATTACCAACAATACTTTCATAATATATAGTTCATTTATTTAGAATTTTATTTTTTTCTAGTCAAGTTACAAAAAATTAAGATAATGCTAGGACGGGTGTCTGTTAGCCCGCCTCTTTATAATTTTCTATCTGTTCATTCTCAGCTCATTTATGCACGTCCATTCATCTTCCTTCGCTTCTCCAAACTAATTTTCCTCTAGTGCTCTAGCCCTAAAATTGAGGAGCCCCTGTCTCTAGGACGCAGTGCACTGTCGTATGCCCTCTGTGGCCGTATGCTCAATGCCCGACTTCTTTTGCAGTCTCTCCACCAGCAATCCATCCAAATGGAAGAGCTTGATCTTTCTCTAACTCTTCCTAGACTAATAGAGGGTGTCATCTAGCGGAGTTCTACCTGGTGGCGACGATTCCTCCATTAGGGGTCGAAGATGAGCGCGGAGCAATAAGCGCGAAAATTAGAGGGGAAGCAGGGGACGACGATTACACGTGAAGCAAATAGAAGAAGGTGTAGGATCTTATGTCCCCCGTGTGGTAGGGGGCAAAACAGAGATGAGAAAGGCCATCAAGAAATGTGCTGATTCTATGGCAGGCATGTTGAAATGTTTTTGGAACTTGTTTTGACAACAATTTTTGTATGTTGCGGGAGCTTTTTTGCTTTATCATTTCTAGAAGATGTACAATGTTGCAACAAGTTTATTGATTACTTGTGAGTATGTGTCAACACTTGCACTTTTGAATTAATATTTTTATTTATTTTGGTAACGATTATCAGATATTTCAGTTCTATTTTTTGTTCATATATCTACAAAAAATATATTGTTTCTTTGTGTTACAGTATGAGATATTGCAATGTTTCAGTTGGTGATTTTGGGTGTTTGAAATAGATGTTTTCTCATGTTACAGTACAAACAAAGTTGAATGCTAAAAAGAGGGGCTTTAACTTGGATGTTGCAACAAATCTGAAAGTTGCAATCATTTTTCCCAATGTTTAATACACTAGATTCTATTGTGGAGATTGTATCATCTTTGATGTTGCAATGACAAAATTTGTGCACCTTATTTTAGGATCAAGAGTAATATTTTTTCGATCTCTCTCTCTCTCGTGCTGCTAGCACCATGCATGGGCAACTGCGGCGTGCAGTAGTGCTCCAGCGAGCGTTGATGTAGTGCTTCGTTTGCGACGCAGGAAAGGCGTGGTTAGGTCATGTTGGAGTGGTTATGTCACTGGTCCATCATTTGGACACTATTGCTCTCTATATATATATGTGCGGGGGGGGGGGGGGGGGGGGGGGGGGGGAGCTTGCAATGTCGTGTATACAATGCTTTCTATGAAATCTTCGGATGGTGTTGACGTTGAAGATGACCCCAAGCCAACACACCAGCAGAGCTTTGGATGTCCAAAGAGGTTGTAGATCAACCTGCAACGCAGCAGGAACGCAGCATAATCGACCAAACTGATCTAGAGACCGATAAGGCCGATGTAGAGCCCGTTCTTGGCTAAAAAACACTCCCGAACTTCTCCCGGGAAGATCCGTCGGGGAGGAGCACATGGAGGATCTTCTAGGACCAGCAAGGCCGTCTAGGATGCTGACAAATCTCACCGGGAGACGTGCCGAACAGCAAGAGGGGATGAGAGGAGTAAAGGGGTAAAAGGAGTTGATAAATTGGTTTGTATGATAATTGGATAGATGGGAAGTCAATCAGCCATGTACCCCTTATTTTATAAGGGGTAGGGGTGGTCTTATCCCATAGAAAAACAAATATGGTATTAATATCATGTCGCTTTATGGAGTTTTCCTGAGATTGGACCAAAACTGTCATAGGCCTATTTAAATTGGCTTGGGCCCAATTTGATTGTCAACATATGCCCCCCTGTTTTTAGGTAAATGATACATGAACCTTGTGGGGGTATTAACCCCTATACCCTTACGGCTAGGCTTGGGCCGGCCCGGATCAGGGGGTCCGGTCCACTAGAAGACGACGCGTGGCCCGGCCAACCTGTTCGGAGTCCCGCGCAAGGAGTCAAGGCAGATTTGGAGATCAAGCAAGATCCTGGTCGGTTAGAATAGGAATCCTTATCCGGCCACCTATGGCAATTGTAACTGGCTAGGATTAGTTTCCAGATCTATAACCCTGCCCCCCGGACTATATAAGGCGGGCAGGGGACCCCTCTAAAAAACATCTCTCATTGACATACATCAATACAATCAGACGCAGGACGTAGGTATTACGCCTTCTTGGCGGCCGAACCTGGATAAAACCTCGTGTCTGTCTTGCGTCACCGTCTTGTTTGTGGCTTGCGCATCTGTCTGCCGACAATCTACTACCTTGGGCATACCCCTAGGTAGACTGCCGACCATATTTCGTCGACAGTGGCGCGCCAGGTAGGGGGTGTGCGTACTGCTCTCCAAGCGAACAAGATGGTCATCATCCCCGGCTCCATGGCTACACCGAACGGCCTCACGTTCACCGTCGGTCAGATCACCTGGACCACCGGCTCCGATGACTTCATCGCCATGACCACGGAGGAGGCGCGGATTCAATCTGCGTCGACCGCTGCTTCACCTGCATCGGCTATGGCTCCGACCATGGTGGATACAGCTCCGACCATGGTGGATACAGCTCCGACCACGGTGGATCTGGCTCTGACCATGGTACATCTAGGCTCTGACCATGCCTGCATCATCTTCAGCCACGCCGACAACCCATCGTCCGCTTCCCCGCTACAAAGGGAAGCAGATCGACAACATCCGACCTGCTCGACTCCATCGATCGGGTCGGCACCAAACTCGCTGAAACCCTAGCTCTGGTAAGTGCAATTCAAAGTCAACCTAATGAGCAGGTAACCGCTCCCCACAACAGATCTACCCTGACCAGCTCGGGCCAGTCGTCCTGCACGACTTGGTACAGATCTCGTGGTCATATCTACTCCTGAAGGGCGCTCCGCTCGTCGCCGGCCAGCCTCCGCGACGGGTCTCCGGCTCTCCGAGTATGAAGCCTCGATGGAGAACTACCTAGGCCTAGCCCTACGGCCTATGAAACGCTGCCTCCAACTACGCGTATAATATACAACGCCTGCTCGGATCTGTGTTTTATACATCGACCTCGGCCGAAGCCACGCAACTTCGTCAACATGATCCGGATTGAGGATTATCAAGAAGGATCCGTCCACACAGTCCAAGAGGGTGACTCCAGCTCCTCGTCTAGCATCGCATCTAATGCCTCCGTCCACACCGAGCTCCAGCATCACGACGATGAAGGCGTCGAATACGATCTGGATATCCCAGACCACGCCCCGGGGTTCCCACAATTCCCGTCTTTCCCACCAAGGCGAGGGGATTTGATCAATGTTGTCAGTAATGACGAACCACCAGCAGTTGGCTGAAACAGAACAAGAAAGGATTGCACGCGAAGCACGCAATATTGACCGGTTTAATCACCGACAAATCGAAGCCGAAGCAGAAGAGGAGGCACGACGCATAAGGGTCCAGCCATGCGACCTCAACAATGCCTTCGATAGGGTGGGGGACAAACAGGTCTTCAGGACTCCAAGCGCCAACGTAGCCGTTGCTATGGATGACAATGCAACGGCTACCCAATACCCCGAAACCCAGGCAGTTCGCGATGATATACAAGCTTATCTGACGGCTGCTATGGCCCAGACCGCAGAGATTGTAAATCAAGCCCGGGCTCCATCCGTCTCAGTCGAGTCAAGCCACAGCCGCTAGTACTCAAGTCGCTCATAGCCACCCAACCAACGTGGCTCGCGCAACAACGACCCATCAGACAACCGTCAAGGCAGAAACGGTGGCCATGATGGTGGTCGGGATGACAACCGCCATCAGGAGGACAACCGCCGCGATGTTTGGGACGACAACCGCCGAGACAACCGCGATAATCGCCGCGATAACCACTGGTCGCAGGGCTAATCTGGATGGCAACCGAGATCGCCCGTGATGGCAATAACGATCTCCGCCATTACCTCGGAGGACGTGATCTGCGCGATCGCATCAACCAGAGAGCCAACGATCGTGCATCCCACTGAAAGCTATCGCCGTATGGAATATGATACTGCCCACGGCCCGTCGGGTTTGAAGCAGTTTACTCCGCACCTTCGCCAAGTCATATGGCCCTAAGAACTTCAAGCTCGAAAAACTTCAGAAGTACGACGGCAAGGAGAACCCTGAATTATGGGTCATGCTCTACGAAACTACGTGCAGATCAGCCATGGCTGACGAGCATGTCATGTCTAACTACTTCCCAGTCGCTGTTGGCCATGCAGGTCACCAATGGCTGGTCAGCTTGCCGGCGAACTACTTTGATTCTTGGCAAGAGCTCAAGCAAGCCTTCATCGACAACTTCATTGCTACTTGCGAGCAACTCGGCAACAAATATGATCTGCAGCGGATTCGAGATCGGAAGGATGAGCCACTACGCGAGTACGTCCGGTGTTTCTCGGAGATGCGCATCAAGGTCCCATCAATCTCCGACAATGAGGCAATCGAGGCTTTCATCACTGGCCTACGCTTCCATGACGCCCTAAGGGATAAGCTCCTCCGCAAGAGACCTGAATCAGTTACAGCGCTCCTGGCCACTGCTAAGAAATATGCGACACCGACGACGCTAAAAAGATAATTATCGAAGAAGCAGCAAGGGTTCCACGCTCCGACCACCCCCCACACCACGACTGACTACCATGGCAACCGTGGTCGGAACGACAATTTTGACCGCCGCAACCAGCGCAACGACTCCCTGCGATCACCGCGACCAATGTAATCAGCGGCGTAACCGCCGTGACGATTACAGGGGCAAGCGTGCTCAGGAAGACGACGGTGAGGTCAACACCGTTAAGAAAGGTGGCGGACATCGTAACTACGAAGAAGACTACGCCAAAGCATTGAAAGGGCCCTGCCAGCTCCATCCCAAGTCAAACCATACCATGGAGAATTGCCGCGTTCTCAAGTCTATCTACACACGTCAACAGGCTCCGGATACATCCGACAAGCCTAACGACATAGGGGAACAGCGCAACGAGGATAACGACGATGAAGACGTAGATCCCCATCACAAGTACGTTAAGCCAACCGATCGCGTGCACACCATCATTGGAGGCAAAGTGTCCATCGAGACCAAATGAGAACGCAAGCTGCTCGCCCGCGCTTGCTTGAACGTGGCCAACACCGACAACCTCATCGCCGATCCACGGCTCCCTCCTTGGTCTCACCGTGAGATCTCCTTCAGTAGAAAAGACCAATGGGCCGCAATACCTAAACTAGGACATTTTCCCCTGGTCCTCGATCCTTGTATCAACAAAGTTCAATTCGACTAGAGTGCTGATTGACGGCTGGTAGCTCCATCGATATACTGTTCAAGAATAGTCTGCCAGCCCTGAAGATAACCCTAGGCGGATCTCAAGCCATACGAGGCACAGTTCTAGGGTGTTCTCCCTGGACAGAGCTCTACACCTCTCGGGTAGATCACGCTACCTGTGTAGTTTGGGACCCCGGACCACTTCCGCACCGACTACGTCAACTTCATGGTCGCTGACTTCGACGGCACCTACCATGCTATCCTTGGTCGACCATCGCTCACCAAGTTCATGGCCATACCTCATTATAGGTATCTGGTGCTCAAGATGCCTACCGAGAAAGGAGTTCTAACCCTCAGGGGTAACGTATACGCAGCTTATACCTACGAAGACGACAGCTTTAAAATAGCAGAGGCTCATGACCTCTCTATTCGCATGGCCGAGACCATGCTCGATGCCAAGAAGACCTCGGCCGACCACCTGGAGATCCCAGAGCTCGAGGCTCCACGCAAGAACGTCAAGTCCAAGGAGCACAAGGTGATCCAGCTGGTCGACGGTGATCCTAGCAAAATGGCCCTTATCGGGGCCAACCTGGATCCCAAATAGGAAGACGCTGCTCGTCAGGTTCTTGAGGAGCAACGTGGATGTGTTCGCATGGAAACCTGCTGACATGCCCGGTGTACCTCGAACTTGATCGAGCACTCCTTGAATGTCAACGGCAAGGCCAAACCTATCAAGCAGAAGCTACGACTGGTTCGCTCGCGACAAAAAGGAGGCGATTAGGGTAGAAGTTACATGGCTTTTGGCAGCCAGATTTATCAAAGAAGTGTATCATCCAGAGTGGTTAGCTAACCCGGTTCTTGTACGCAAAAAGAATAATGAATGGAGAATGTGCGTTGATTACACTGATCTCAACAAACACTGCCCTAAGGACCCCTTCGGCTTACCTCGCATAGACGAGGTCGTAGATTCAACCGCCGGTTGCGAGCTGCTTTCCTTTCTCGATTGCTACTCTGGTTATCACCAGATCGCTCTCAAAAAGGACTGACCAGATCAAGACATCTTTTATCACGCCTTTCGGCGCCTACTGCTACACTGACCATGTCGTTCGGGCTCAAGAACGCCGGGGCTACCTACCAACGCGCTATACAGGCCTGCCTCAAAGATGAGATAAAAGACGACCTCGTCGAGGCTTATGTTGATGATGTAGTTGTCAAAACCAAGGAAGCACATACCCTTGTTGACAACCTAGAACGCACCTTTGCAGCCCTTAACACATTCCAATGGAAATTAAACCCAAAGAAGTGCATCTTTGGTGTTCCTTCTGGCATACTACTTGGCAACAGTCGTCAGTCACGACGGCATACGCCCTAACCCGGAGAAAGTCAAAGCTGTCTTGGACATGAAGCCACCCAAAAAGGTGAAGGATGTTCAGAAGCTTACCGGATGCATGGCCGCTCTCAGCCATTTCATATCAAGATTAGGCGAAAAAGGGATTACCGTTCTTTAAACTGCTCAAAGCATCCGAGAAGTTTGAGTGGTCGGAGGAAGCAGACGCTGCCTTCACACAGCTGAAACAATACCTTACGTCACCTCGGTCCTCACTGCTCCTAGAGAAGACGAAACACTCCTGCTTTACATTGCGGCTGACTAATCGAGTGGTCTCCACTGCCATGGTGGTCGAGCGCGACGAGCCCGGCCACGTCTACAAGGTACAGCGACCAATCTATTTCATCAGTGAGGTACTCAATGAATCCAAGACTAGGTACCCACAGATTCAGAAATTGATCTACGCCATACTGATAACATCCCGAAAGTTGAAACATTACTTCGACGGATATCGTGTGGTGGTCATGACTGAGTACCCTCTGCGAGACATCATTAGCAACAAGGATGCGAATGGGTGCATCATCAAATGGGCAATGGAGCTATGCCCCTTCTCCTTGGAATTCGCAAGCCATACTACAATCAAGTCTCAGGCACTCGTCGATTTCATCGTCGAGTGGACAGACTTAAGCACGCCTGCCTCTCAGGGGCCCGATGAGTATTGGAAGATGTACTTCGATGGCTCTCTCAACATCGACGGCGTAGGAGCAGGAGTCCTTTTCGTGTCACCATCCAAGGAGCAGCTCCGGTATGTCCTCAGGATTTATTTCCCAGCATCTAATAATGCCGCCGAGTACGAAGCATGCCTACATGGTTTGCGCATTGCGGTCGAGCTCGGTGTTAAACGTCTCTATGTCTATGGAGACTCGGCTCTGGTCATCAACCAACTCAACAAGGACTAGGACACGACCAGCTGAAAAGATGGATGCATACTGCAAATCGATCAGAAAGCTGGAAGGCAGGTTTTATGGCATCGAGTACACACACGTGGTCTGGGACAAAAATCAAGCAGCAGATGCGCTGTCAAAGTTAGGATCATCCCGAGCCAAAGTCCCACATGGCGTATTCGTCCAAGACCTGCTCATGCCTTCCATCGAAGAGGAAGATCCCACGGTCGACAAGCCTCTAGACAAGCAATTGGTGGCTACGGTTCCGGCGTCGAGCACCACCGAGCCACCTCCGACCACTCATGAGCCCGACTGGAGAGTACCTTTCATCAAGTACCTGACAGATGGCAGCGGTTACACTGATCGGACAGAAAACGAGCGCCTGATGCGTCGTAGTAAGCAGTATCTGCTCGTCGATGGCAAGTTATGGCGCAAGAACGCAAAGGAGGAAATCTTGATGAAGTGTATAACCTAGGAGGATGGCGAACATCTCCTGGACCAAATCCACTCTGGCTCCTGCGGCAACCACGCGGCCTCGAGAACGCTGGTCGGCAATGGCTTTCCGAGCAGGGTTCTATTGGCCGTCAGCGGTAGCCGATGCAGAGAAGCTAGTCCGCCACTGTGAGGGTTGTCAGTTCTTCGCCAAGAGAATCCATGTACCAGCACATGAGATCTAGACAATACTAGCCTCTTGGCCCTTCGCATGCTGGGGACTGGATATGATCGGGCCCTTCAAACCGGCTCCTGGGAAATTTACATGTGTCTTTGTGCTGATCGACAAATTTTCTAAGTGGATAGAGTACATGCCTCTGGTACAGGCATCCTCAGAAAAGGCTGTACAGTTCCTCGACTAGGTCATCCACCGCTTCGGCATACCCAACAGCATCATCACTGATCTGGGTACTCAGTTCACCGGGAACGCTTTTTGGGACTTCTGCGATGAAAGGAGCATAGTAGTAAAATACAGTCTCAGGTGGCGCACCCTAGAGCTAATGGATAGGTCGAGCGGGCAAACGGTATGATTTTGGATGCATTGAAGAAGAGGATGTACAGAGAAAATGACAAAGCTCCCGGAAGATGGCTCAAAGAGTTACCAGCCATGGTCTGGGGCCTCAAAACTCAGCCCAGTCGTAACACCGACGTCTCACCATACTTTATGGTTTACGGCGCTGAGGCAGTCCTCCCAGCAGATATAGCTTTAGATCAGCACAGGGTGAGAACTTTGACGAAGGCAAGGTCAATGAAGTGCGGGAGCTAGAAGTGAATAGTGCAGAAGAGAAGCGGCTCGATTCTTGCATACGTACAGCCAAATACCTTGCTGTTTTGTGCAGGTACTACAACAAGAACGTTAAAGAGCGGTTCTTCATGGTTGGGGACCTAGTCCTGAAGTGGAAGATGAATTCAGGCTGGTGTCCATAAACTCGCAACTCCATGGGAAGGGCCCTTCATGATCAAGGAAGTCACACGACCAACGTCTTACAGGTTAGCTCACTTGGACGGTACGGACGTACCCAATTCATGGCACATCGACAAGCTTAGGTGTTTCTATGCTTAACTACTGAGATATGTACTCCTCTTGTACTTTCGATTTAATTCAATAAAGCTATTATGATTTCTCCGACCACTTTGATGTGTCACTTCGAATTTTACAGTTATTCTAACTTAGCTAGTCAAAGCCGAGCACCATTCCTTCCCGGGTTTTCGGAGCAGGCCCTGTCTCCGGTTCCTCCCAACACGTGCATGGGATCCGCTCTCTACGCTATGGGTGATCGTAGGCCCCCCTGGTTTGACTTGTCCGCGTCTATGTGTGCACAGGTCACGCACCTCACACTCTGACCACATGGCAAATTAGGGCCATACAAACTTTTTAGGATGACATGTCGAGTAAACTGGTACAACTAAACAGAACGCTAACATGTTCTCACTTAGTTACATCAACACAAGTTTCAAGCTTAAATACATTTTATACAAAACAAATAAGCTTATGATGATATACAGTTATGTTATTACAAGCTTGCCTAAAGAGGCCCAAGTTTACAATAACACAACTACGTCCTTCTTCTATAGCTCTAGCCTATCCTGTTGGCTGGTCGGGGCACGCGGCACCTGCTGCTCGCTGCTTCCGACATCCTGCTCGAGTCTTGGGGACTCTTGTACTAGTTGAGCTGAAGAGGATGGCCCCGCTGATGCCTAGCAAGTTGAGACCGTAGGCTTCGCCGGTTGGCTTACAACTGATGGCGTTTCTAGCTGACTTGTTGATGGCGTACCCTGTACAAGTGCTTTCCTTCCTCCACATAGGTTAATGTCACCAATTATCTTTGAAGACAGGTCCAGCTAGGTCATCCGAAGCTCCTTAGCCTTGTCTGGATCTACCTCCTTCAGGTACCTAGCCTCCAGGCGCTTGAGATCGATCAGGGGGTAGTGGGCACGCACCATGCTTAGCACATGTGCGCCTGTGTACTCACCTGCCTCCTTCACGAACTCTTGGAACCATCCCCATACCTTTTGGCATCTCTTGACTAGTCTGAGCTGCGACGTCCTTGGCACTTCCTCTATAAGCGCTAGGTCAATAAGGTTGAGGACGGGCAAAATGCCAGTTGCCACTTCCTGGCACTGGTTCTTCCATGTGTCCCGATCCTCGGTGATCTCTAGGCATCGCGCCTTCCAGCCGTCATGATCTTTCATCACGGTTTCCAGATGCTTCTTGGCATTGACTTTTAAAACTACAAACCGCATAAGACATTAAAATGTCACGCCACGACAAGATAAGGCAGGCAACAGAGTGAGCAAGGTGGTCTGGAACACTTACTTTTCAGTTTCTCCTTCATCTTGGTTGTGCAGTCCCGGAGTTGCGACTGGTCGTGCGCCAGTTTCTTATTGTCCTCCTTTAGGCAACCACACTCTATGGCCACATGGCTATTCTCCTCTTGGAGATGGACTACTTTGGCTTCTAAGCCTGCACTATAGCTGTTACTACCAACAATGCAACAACACGTGTCATGCACTTGTTGTGATAAAGTGACAACTTACTTGTGTTTTTCCTGCTCTTTGTTACTGAGCTAGATAACTAGGTTCTGGTTCTGTGCCTCTTGCTTCGTCCTCTCCTGGTTGGTGGCTTCAAGTTGGTGGTGCAAGCGTTCCACCTCGGCCGCCAATTCTTTATTGCTTGCTGTGATCCCCCTCAATCTGGTCGAAGCACTTCTTGTGGTACCTTGCGGTCTTCATTAAGTCCTGCATGTAAAAAAGCTAAGTCAGACAGTTTGACTAGATAGCAGGATCAAGTGGTCAAGCAAAACATACCTAGACTTCCATCACCAGACATTTTGCCGCTCGTTCAACTTTCATGGTCTCTTCAACCTCTGGGATTTCCTCATGCACAACCCATTGGTCATTCCGCCAACGCGACACATATACATATTGTCGCTTGTCTTGGGGATGGCCCAGGACCTCCTCTACTTCGTCCTCTTTAGCCTCTTCTTTGGGTAGCGGTGCTGGTCCAGAGTTTGCAGCTTCTGCGATCACTATAGCCTTCCCACGGGCCGTAGCATCAGCAAACGTGCTCTGGGCCACCTCCGGCTGCTGCTCCTCGGTTTGGTCTATTACCCTTGGCGCTGAAGTGTCCCCCTCAGCAGGGTTAGTGCTCGGAGCACCTATACTTGGCTCGGCTCTCCCCTCGACCACCTACTCGAGGACTGTTGTCTGGCCGCTTGTCTGCTAGGGTTCTGGCGGACTTTCTGCTATAGGTTCCTCCATAGCCAGCTGCTGTGCAGTTTTCTCTAACACTGCTGGCGGAGCCACGCCGCTCCCGGCTAGTTGGTCAGGATTTTCGGTAGACGCTGACCTAATATATCTGAGATAAGTTCAGAAGACAACAATATTCAATATAAATTGTAAGCTTACATCAAGGTTACAAATACTTACAGCTTGGAAGCACAGAATGATGTGGCAAAGGCACGTCTCTTTGGCCGCGCCTACTCCACATGCTCTGTGGGTGCCACCTGGTCTCCCTCTATGACCAGCACCGGCGCCGGGGCTTGATGCTCGACCCCTTTGCCGCTTGTCCTCTGCACTACAGTGGTCGGCGATGCTGGTTTATTTGGCACAGAGGAGCCACCTTGCTCCATCGACTCTAGTTGCCTCCTCCTCTTTTGAGGGACAAGTCGAAAGATGTCTGCATCCTTTGTTTCATCGTCCAACAATGTAAAGATCGCTTGATGATGCTTGCTAGCCGCCGGCCATTTCCCAGCAGCTCTAGTCGTTGTCTCCTCCCCAATTCCAAGCATGGCCCAGTCGATGTCTTTGATCTCAGCGCTGGTCTGGGCGGTTGCGCCTGGTACTTGTGGCCAATCTACACTGGGGGGTGGCGACACATACATTGTTGCTCTATCACGACCATTAATCTGGGAAACACAAAGGAGATAACACAGTAAGTTTTTGTTATAACATAAAACTATGGGTACAAGGCAAAATGATTTACCTTTGGGGGAGGTCGGGCGAGCTTGAAAGCGTGCTCGATGTCGCTCAATCTGACATAATTTGGATCAGCTAAGTTAAATAGCTCTCCAATTCTGGCTTTGACTTCGACCTTGTCAAGCACCTCTTGCCTGGTCCTCGTTGGATCTGCGCTACCCTGGTACTCGTAGCTAGGATGTACCCTCCTCTAGTAGGGCTAGATCCTTCGGCTGATGAAGTTTCCGACCATGCTCAGACCATCCAGTTTCCTCCACAGGATCATCCCAAGTAGTTCTTGGATCTGTTCTAGGTGCTCGGGCTTTTCCAACCAGCTATTCTTCTTCTCCGGAATGAATCCCACATTGCACAGTGTGATCGTATTCGGCTCTTCGCGGATGTAGAACCACTTCTTGTACCAGTCATCCAGTGATGTGTTCCAAGGGCAGTGCAAGTACTGGGCCTTCATCCCGTCATGCAGATTGAGGTACACACCTCCGGCTATCTTCGAGCCACCGCTTCCTTTCTTCCATAGACAGAAAAGATGGCGAAAGAAGTCGAAATGGGGCTAGAAGCCACCATATGCTTCACAAAGATGAATGAAGGTGGAGACAAGAAGAATCGAGTTGGGATGCAGATTGCAAATCCCAATCTCGTAATACAAACAGAGCCCCTGAAGGAAAGGATGCACTGGAACTCCAAAACCCCGCTTGAAGAAATCTTCAAAAACCACAATCTCACCTGGTTGTGGATCGGGGTACCCTTCTCCTTCTGGCGTGCGCCATCCTGTGAGTGCCTTGTTGTGGAGTATTCCCATGATGACGAGGTCTTCGATGGTCTACTTGTTGCTTCTTGACTTCCACCACTCCTTCGCCATGACTCTGGCTTTCTTCTGGGCGTCACTCTTCGCCATGAATCTGCCCTTGCTGATGGAGGTGGATATGGTGGAGGGGTGATTGGTGATGATTTCGGAGGTATTAGGGTTGGCAAGAGGAAGAAGAAGGCTGCGGCAGTGAATAGTAATGGGGATCAGTAAACAGTAACTTACTAGTTCTATATTATAAATAACCAAGAGTTCCACCGTTTCATCTACCCAAGATTCTTGGGAGATGTGCGCATGCGCCGCAGATGATTGTTTTCACAACCTCGAGATCTATGCCAATATATGCGCCCCTTCGTTATCAGTGTATGCGCCTCTTCGTTGCTAGTGTGAGAGGGCCCACACTGACGCACCTCCTTATAGGTGCCAAGCAACTGTTTGCTTGAAAGGACAAGAGGGCAGTATGACGTGCTATACCCATCTGCTTTTTGACCAGATGTGTTAGATTGGACTCGACAGAGTAAGAAGATAAATAAATGCACCAAATAATAGTACAAGCGGCATTCGTTTCTTCGCTGCATGTCTCGTGCTCAGGGATGGTCTAGACCACTGTTGTGCTCAGGGACTGCCCAGACCACTACCGTACTCGGGGATTGCCCAGACCACTACCGTGCTCAGGAACTGCCCAGACCACTAGCGTGCTCAGGGACTGCTCCGACCACTACCGTGCTCGAGGACTGCACCAACCACTACCATGCTCGGGGACTGTTCCAAAGAATGCTCGGCGACTGCTCTCCTCGGCTACATGTGACGTGTACTCACATACAGTCGAGAGGCATTTATTTGGACCTTGCTACAAGGCTTATACTTCTCCTTCCAGCAAGCTCGGGGACTACATTGGTACGATGCACCTATCGGTGCATCTCGTATTGATTGTATGACGACTGGATTCTTAACTTCAGTGGAAATTCTTTTTAGACCCTAGCACCACGTGCCTACGTCACCTACTACCAGGCTCGGGGACTAAGTGGGCACACTTCACCTTGCGGTGAATGTGTTTATTTTATCAACCCCTACGCTTTGACTAATTGCCAGGATTACTACTGTCCAAGGGTCACTTACATTTCTTATCAGAAATACAAGTGGGCACACTTGATAAGGGAAGAAATCTTTTTCTTCTTTCTTTAAGAGCACCATGCATTCTTTGGACAACTGGAATCTTCCGCTATAATCGTGGTCTACTGCTCTCAGTTCTGATTAGAATGCTGCCGCATTTGATTGGTCAATGTTTCAATTAGTTGAAGATGACATGAAGACGGATCGCATTAGTCGAAGGAGATCCAATGGCGTGTCGCAGCATAATACATGGTGTTCGAGGACTAGCTGTGGGGGTATTAACCCCTATACCCTTACGGCTAGGCTTGGGCCAGCCCGGATCAGGGGGTCTGGTCCACTGGAAGACGACGCGCTGCCTGGCCAACCTATTCAGAGTCCCGCGCAAGGAGTCAAGGCAGATTTGGAGATCATGTAAGATCCTAGTCGGTTAGAATAGGAATCCTTGTCCGGTCACCTATGGCAATTGTAACTGGCTAGGATTAGTTTTTAGATCTATAACCCTGCCCCCCGGACTATATAAGGCAGGCAGGGGACCCCTCTAAAAAACATCTCTCGTTGACATACAACAATACAATCAGACGCAGGACATAGGTATTACGCCTTCTTGGCGGCCGAACCTGGATAAAACCTCGTGTATGTCTTGCGTCACCGTCTTGTTTGTGGCTTGCGCATCTATCTACCAACAATCTACTACCTTGGGCATACCCCTAGGTAGACTACCGACCATATTTCATCGACAAACCTAAAAACACTATTAAAAACCCAAACAGCAACGATACCCATCTCATCGGCTGCTTAGTGGCTAAGGGCGATGTATACATCGGCTATTTTTGTTCTAAGGGCGATACATGTATTGGCAATTGCTTGGAGAGCACTTAGGCTTCTTGCCAAACACTTGGAAAATACTTTTTCAAGTACCTTCTATTTATTGCTCTTGTGAGACGTTCACCTTGCAATGTCTCTAGCAGATAGGAATTACCGAATATGACTTTGATCACTTTGTAAGGACCCTCCCAATTTGTGACCACTTGACAAACAAATTGCTCTTTGATCCAATTGGAAGTATGGTTTTCCACACTAATTCTCCTACTTGGAAGGATTTGCTCTTGACTTTCTTGTTATATGCCTTGGCAACTCGAGCCTTGTCTTTCTCTATTTCATTGAGAGCTTTTAATCTCACATCAGTCACCTCATCGATATTATCCATCATCAAGTCATGATACACAACAACAGATAATCATTTTATTTAGCAAGCCTGTATGCATCCAAATTCACTCTCACGGGTAACACGGCCTCTTGACCATATACCAACTCCAAAGGAGTAACTTTTGTAGCACCATGCCTTGAAATACGATGTGCCCATAGAGCTTCAGACAAAACTTCATGCCACCTCCTTGGATTTCCTTCCATCTTCTTTTTGTTAAGCTTGATCAAAGTCTTATTACTAGACTCGGCCTAGCCATTACCTTGAGCATAGTATGGAGATTAATTGAGCAACTTAATCTTATATAATTCAGCAAATTCCCTCACCTCCTTAGACAAAAGATGTCCCTTGATCTGTAGTTAATGTTTGAGGGATGCTGAATCTATGGATAATATGCTTAGTAATGAACTCAATTACCTCCTTGTGTGTTATATTCTTCAAAGGAACTACCTCAGTCCACTCAATAAAGTAATCCATAGCAACCAACACAAATTAGTGCCCCTTTGAAGATGGGGAATGAATTTGGCCAATGAAGTCTAACCCCCAACCACAAAAAGGACATGGTTTGATGATAGGATGAAGCATAACAACAGACATAAGCTGAATATTTCTAAACTTCTAGCACTCTTCGCATCCTTTGTAGTAACGAAAGCAATCGGCCATCATAGTAGGCCAATAGAAACCAGCTCTATGCAATAACCACTTCATCTTTGGGGCCGATTGATGCGTACCACAAATGCCTTCATGGACTTCTCCCATAGCCACTCTTGCTTGATCTGATCCCAAGCACTTAAGCAACAAGTCTTCAGTGATTCTCCGATAGAGCTCATCATTATGCAACACATGTTTGAAAGCGCTCTGCCGAACACTTTTATCAATTCTAGAACTTGGATCACATAAATATCTCAATAAGAGAGTCCTCCAATCTTCTAAATCGGCCTCAACATCACTAAAAGTTATGTCGGGCTAATTTGGGAGCTTCTCGGGTGAAGTAACCGGGCTAGCCATAGGGGAGTCAACCAAGCCGACTGGGGCAGTCGGCTTAGCTGACTTGGTGGAGCCGGCCTGGCTGACTAGGGTAGTTGGCCTAGCCAACTTGGCTACAGCAAAGAGGGAATCAACTGAGCCAACTTGGTCAGTCGACTTAGCTGACTGATCTATATCTGCACGAGAAAATTAAAAGTTTCATGCATCGATTGTTCTTGAATATGAAAATTACACCCACCGATGTCATAGCCAGATGCTTGTTGAGCTAACATGTTGGCTTTTTGATTTTCATACCTCGGAATATGCCAAATTTAGAATTCGACAAAATAGCCAATAATTTCAAGGCAAGCATCAAGACAAGTTCTTAGTGATCCTTCTAAACATTGAAATTCACTGGCAACTTGCTATACCACTAGTAAAGAATCACCATATGCTTCAACATGTTTTACCTCCATGGAACGCAACATGATCAATCTGAATAAGAGGGCTTCATATTCGGTTTGATTGTTGGTACAATGGAAATCTAATCGGCTTGACATTCTAATTTTAGCACCATTGGGAGAAACAAGAATAATACCAACACCTTGGCCATCTTTACAAACTGATCCATCAAAATAAAGTTTCCATAGGGTAAAAGTAAGGTAATTGATATCATCATCTAGATCAATACCATGCTCAACAATAAAATCAACAAGAACTTGACCTTTTAATGTTTTCAATGGTTCAAAAGTCAAGTCATATTCAATTAGTGCATATGCCCATTTGCCTATCCTTCCACGAAGAATTGGCCGATATAACATGTGCTTTATCACATCGGCCTAGCAAGCAACAACACATGTACTAGACAAAAGATAATGTCTCATCTTAGCACAAGCATAGTACAGTGATAAGCATAATTTTTCTATATGGGCATACCTTGTCTTGGGATCAAGAAGACGACAACCAAGATAAGCAATCACATATTCTTTACCTTCGTCTTCTTGAGTCAAAATGACCCCGATTATCTTCTCTTTGGCGGCAATATATAATTTGAAAGGAACTCCTCTTTTAGGTGCATGAAGAACCGGTGGTGTTGACAAATATTCCTTTATCTTCCCAAATGCTTCTTGTTGCTTTGCCCCCCAAGTAAATTCAGATTCATCCTTTAGCTTCAATATGGGGTGAAAGGAATAATTTTCCCGGACAAGTTAGCAATAAATCTTCTCAAGTAGTTTACCTTCCCTAGGAACTTTTGCAAGTCCTTCTTGCAAGTTGGTGCCTAAACTTTCTTGATCTTCTCTATCCTCTTGGGATCAACCTCTATGCCTTTATCACGAATAATGAAGCCCAAAAACTTCCCAGCCGATACTCCAAAAGCGCATTTGAGTGGGTTCATCTTTAATCCATAGCGGCGCATCCTCTCAAAAGCAAGACGTAAATCGACCAAATGAGATTTATGGGCAGCCGATTTGATAACAATATCATCAATATACACCTCCATAATCACCCTAATTAGATCATGGAAAATTAAATTCATAGCTCTTTGATAAGTAGCACCTGCATTCTTTAGCCTAAATGTCATCACAACCCACTCAAAGAGACAAACAAACCCAGGACATATGAAGGCCATCTTAGACATGTCTTCTTCGACCATGAAAATCTGATTATAACCGGCATTACCATCAAGAAAGCTAATAACCCGATGTGCTAAAGCATCATTGATAAGCATATCGGCTATCGACATAGGATATTTATCTTTTGGAGTGGCTCTATTAAGATCTCTAAAATCAATGCAGAATCTGATCTTCTTAGAATCTTTCTTCTCAATAGGCACAATATTAGAAACCCACTCTGCATACCTGCATGGTTGAATAAACCCCGCTTGCAACTACTGATTAATCTCTTCTTTAATCTAGTCGTAGATTGTAGAATTAAAGCGACCGGGGTGTTGCTTGAAAGGCCTAAATCCTTTCTTAGTGGGGAGTCGATGCTCAACAAGCTCTTAGCTCAATCCAGACATCTCTATATAATTCCATGCAAAACAATCAACATATTCCTTGAGAAGCGCGATTAACTCAACTTTGTAATCGGCTTCCAAGTTTTGATTAATAAACGTCGGCCAGGGCATAGAGCCATCCCTAATATCAACCTGTTCCTAAGGGTCGGCTGATGTAAAACCTTGGCCCAACTTATCAAGCTCATCAAAATCATCAATAGCTTCACAAGCATCAGTCTTATTAGCCTGATACTATTCAACATGATGTTTTAACCATTCAACATTGGCATCCATTACAATAAATGATTACACGATGATATTGAGCCAATTATCAATTGGCTTCAGAGATATAGGAACAAAGCCTAGCTTGGTAACACTAATAAATTCATAGCTAGAAAGATCTCTACCAGACAAGTAGGCAATAGCATCATGCCCCCCGAGCTTAGGAGCTTTAGCTATAGCAACGTCAGCCGATGAATCTGAATGCACAACCTCAAAAGCATCTCCCACCCATTGGATGAGAAATTGGTGCAAGCTAGATGGTACACAGTGATTGGCATAGATCCAATGATGCCCAAGTATCAAGTTATAGCTACCTTGCACGTCGGTGATGAAGAATGTCATGGCCAAAGTCTTGCTTCCAATGGTGAGCTCCATGTTAGCAACTCCTCTGGCTGGGATGGGAGCACCTCCTCCAACACCGCTGATCATCATGTTGATCTTGATCAGCTCCTCATCAGTGCCACCGAGCTTCTTGTAAAGCAGATATGGCATCAAGTTCACCATCACCCCACTGTCCACCAACATATTGTGAATCGGAGTGCCATTTATATGGCCCTTCATATATAGAAGCTTGAGATGGTTGACGGAGTTATCTAGTTTCTAAAATATAGCACTCTCCATTACGAAGTTAAACTTCGCCGCTACCAAATCATCTCCAAGAATATAGTAATCGGCAGGCGTATTGACCGCATTGACCTTCGCCCTCTTTGGAGTGGCCTCATAGTCAACCATATCCTCATCGGGAACCTCAGGGACCTCCATGCCCACTAGGGCAGCAATGATAGATGCAAAATCATTGGAGGACACCTCAGAAGCACCTAAGATAGTGGGAGTCAGCTCAGCCGATTCTGGATCTTCTAGAGCAGTAGAAGCAGAGGGAGTCAGCTTAGCCGACTCTAGAGGATCAACGGTGGTAGGGGCTCAACATAGGAGTCAGCTTAGTCGACTCTAAAGTTAGTGAAGCTAATTTGCTAGCAACAGTAGTAGCGGTGTTTTTATCTATTGGAGGGATTTTGACATGTACGGGGTTGAAGATTTCACCCTCCATCTTGGCAAGCTTCTCCCTCTTCTATTGCTTATGCTAAGCACACTGCAATTTATGCCGTTGAGTTTTATTCAACCGACGAGGACACCATATGGGTTGATGGTACTTTGAATCTCCTTCGATGCGCTTCTTTTCTTCAACTCCAGCAACATCTTTAGGAGCTTCATCTTGCTTAGATGCTAAAATCGGCCAATCATGATTAGTGATAGGAGCTTCCATGGAGCCAATTGTGACAACCAATTGATGTCTAGCTCTTGGTGGGGGAATAACAAGAGCCTCAACCTTCTTAGGCACATAAACATGCTGCATCGATGCCTTTCCTAATTCTTGTGGAGCCACAAAGTCTTGACTTGCACCACCGGAGCTTGATTGACCGTGGTTCAATTGGCTAAACATGGAGGTTCGTGGGACTTGACCGGCAGGCTATCCCCACCTTTGTTGACTATACATAGGCACCGTCGAAGGATACGACACCCAAACTCCATAGGGACCCCATTGTGGCGTAACAGGAGGCAAAATCATGGGACCCCAGTGAGATACACGAGGAGCAACTCTCTGAGGTGGAGCTGCTAGTAGCACCACCGCCAATTGCTTAGACTTATCATCTTCTCGCTTAGGTGGAGTAGACTCTTTTTTTAATGGCCGATTCTAGGAATCAGCCTTTTGTTGCCTGTACTTGGTCATGAGCCTATCAAAAGTGCATTGTTTCTTGACCAACTCTCCCTGGTTCTTCTTTTCATTAGTCTTCCAAGTGCCATTCTCCGGCCGCTGTGGAACATACGTGCGCAAAACACGAACACCGGAGGAACTCGGGCAGCTAGAACCATGGGAGTCGGATAAGCCAACTGGGGCAGTTGGCTCAACCGACTTGGCTGGCACTATGGTGGGGTCGGCTTAGTCAACCCGCTAGGTTAGGTGAGCCAACCGGCCCTACATGTTGGATTTGGCTTGGGCAACTGGTGGAGTCAGCTTAGCCGGCCCCTGCTATGCCACCGCTGTTTCGTACCACCGCTGCCTTCTCAAATATTGCGTTGATCCAACAGTGATCTTCAACTTGTTCTTGCCTTCATCATCCTTCTTAAGCACCACATTTTGCCCTGAATTCTTTTTGACATTCGGTGCAACACATGGTTCGCCGATAATCACATTTTTGCCTTGAGCTTTATCAGCTTGCTCTGGACGAATCAAAATAGTGGGAGCCCCTGCTTCAACCATATGCATTGGAAATGGGGACTTATCAACTTGCATCTCAATAAGACTCAATCGTCCCTCATTAAGGGCCGATTGGACCTGCTGACGAAAAATATTGCAATCATTAGTGGCATGAGAAAAAGAGTTATGATATTTGCAATAAGCCTGTCTCTTTAACTCATCCGCTAATGGCATTATATAATTAATTTTAATATAACCAAATTTTAACAATTCTTCAAAGATTCGGTCACATTTAGAGAAATCAAAAGTGAATTTCACTTCTTCATTCTGATTCTTATGAATCGGCTTGAGAGAAGGGCAAGTAACCAATTTATTTTCTGCTGGCCATCTAATTTCAATAGCTAAAAATTCTTTGTTATCATCATCAGAGCAATCGAAACAATCATCAATAATATGAACACCCTGACAATGTGACTTGTAAGCATCACGATACCCTTTAAGTCACGATTCAATTGAAACGGTCTTTTGCATGAGTTGGTTAACATTGTGAAACTTATAATGCTCAAGTTTTTCTTTAATGCTAGAACGTAAACCAGCAAAGCATAAATTGGTTAAGTCTCTTTTAGTAATCATTAAATGAAAACATCGGTTCTTGATTTCTCTAAACCGTTTGAAAAAATCATGGATAGATTCATCATGTATTTGATGAACCGATGCAAGATGAGACAATCTAGTTTCATGAGCACCACTATAAAAGTGATTATGAAAATTTTCTTCTAATTCAGCCCATGAACCAATAAAACAAGATGGTAATGAAGTAAACCATGAAAAAGCTATGCTAGTAAGAGATAATGGAAAATTATGAACTTTCATGAAATCATAAGCACTAGCTTCACCCAATTGTGCAAGAAACATGCTAATATGCTCCATAGTTGATTTACTATCATCACCACTAAATTTTTGAAAATTCGGTACCCTCCATCCATCAGGTGCTTTCATGAAATCAAAAGTAGAAGTGTATGACTTATGATAAGCATTCTTACTAGGTTTAATTTGCACACCTAAACTACTCTCAATAGATTTAGTCAAATCCTCCTTAAGCTGATTCAAAGCTTCATTAAAATCGGCTATCGTAGCATCAGGGGCAACATTAAATGTAGGAATTTGGCTAGGTGACTTTCGGTGGGTTCAGTAAAATCATGTTTGCCCCACCGAAGTTCTATTTACTGATGCTCCATAATCGGTTCGAAGAGCTCAAGCCAAACTTTGTGCACTATCATTTGTACGTGTAGATGTGCTAGCACCAGGTTGACCGGCCTTATCGGTTTCAAACGCCGAAGGGACTGATTGAAATTGGCTAGCAAATGCATGAGAAGTTTGATTTTCATAAAAAATTAAAGGCATACCAAATTGAGGTTGTTGCATGGCACCCGATTGATCGTAATTGGTTGTCTTGCCCTCTAGCTTATCCATACGACTACTTGAAAGCCCTAGTTTGATTTTGGCTAATTGATGAAACCGAAGTACTAACCTTTGTCATGAGTGTCATGTGAGCAAGGTTGGTACATACCAAGTGATGAAGTCCATGGAGATGAAGTTGGACATGTGTTGATGATGATCAAGCTCAACTTGGAAAACAAGAAAGAGAAAAACAAAATCGAGAAGATCAAGGCAAAGGTATATGATAGGTTTTTGTTTTGCACTCAAGACACCATAGAGGGTGTGAGTGACTTAGGATTGATAGCTGTACTATAAAGAGGGGAAATCTTTGGCTAAATGGTTTATCGAGTGCCACTAGGTGACATGATTCTTTCTTATGTATTTAGGAACCTAGTGTGCTACTTTGACCCTTGTAAAATGCTTTGAAAAATGCTAACACACGTGCACATAAGTTCTACACTTTGTGGTTAGCAAGTTGGAAGCAAGGGTGAAGTGATTATGGACTTAGAAAAAGAAAAAGGAGGAGACACCAGTGACCGGATGCTGGCGTTGGCCTGACCGGACGCTAGACCCTGAGTCCGTTCATTTTTAGCATAGGTGTGGTGGCTGGCTGAGAGTGAAGAGAAGCAATTAGACAATGGGGCTCACACGATCGGACACGCAGGGGCCGTGTTAGGTTGGTAGTGATGTACGATGACATCAGCTCAGCAGGAGGGCGCGTTGTAGCTAAGAGCTGATTGGACGCTAGGGTGCATTAGGTCAATGTTGACCTGATGCATTCGGTCCTCTACGCAGTGGTATAATCACCCTACTCACACATTTACATTCCCGCAAACTAGTTGTAGCAAGCTCTTTAGTGTAGCTAGAATTGAGAGCTTGCTTTGTAGTTTAAGTTCATCTAGTGGAGCTCTTTACTATAGCAAGAGTGAGAGCTCTTAGTGAGTAGTGACTTAGCAAATTTGTGCCTAGTGATCATAGTAACTAGAATTTTTGGATAGGTTGCTTGCAACCCTTGTAGAGCTAGAGCAAGTTTGCATTTCGCTATTTGTCATAGTAATCAAATTGGTCTAGTTGGTTTGTAGATTTTTAAATAGGCTATTCACCCCCTCTAGCCATATTAGGACCTTTCAAGTGGTATCAAAGCCATGGTCACCATTTGATTGAAGGCTTAACAACCTTGGTGTCAAATTATGGCTCAAGTTGTGTTCAACCATGTGGGGGGGCAAACCACTGTTCTTTGATGGCATGTGCTATTATTATTGGAAGAGAAAGATGAAGATGTATCTTAGTTCAATCAATGACTAAGTGTGGGATGTGACCGAGAGTGACTATGCTATCATTGATCCTGACAATCTCACCAACCAAGACAAGACCAACAAGCAATGCAATACAATGGCTATCAACACCATCTATAATGCCATTAATTCCAAGGTGTTTGAGCAAATCAAGGATTGTGATAGAGCTAATGAGGTGTGGAAGAGATTGTAAGAAACATATCAGGGTACACTAGTGGTGAAGAGTGCCAAGTTGTATATTCTCAAGGACAAGTTGATAAGCTTCAAGATGAAGAAAGATGAGAGGATTCTAAAGATGTTCCATCGATTGCAAGTGTTTGCCAATGATTTGGAGCCATTGGGTGAGAAGATCAATGATGATGATGTGTCTCATCGGTTCTTGATGTATCTACCACCAAGATTTGAGATGTTGAGATTGCTCATCATAAGAGGAGGATTGAAGGAGATCACCCCTAACCAAGTACTAGGTGATGGCATGATACAAGAGACATACTATGTGGAAAGGGAGGGGGTTGACAAGGATGACAAGAAGGAAGATGAAGACAAGAAGAAGAGTGCAGCATTCAAGGCTAGCTCATCATCCAAGAACAAGGGCAAGTCCAAGAAAGAATTAAGTGATGATGAAGATCTTAGTGGCATTGATGATGAAGCTATGGCTCTCTTTGTGCGCAAGATGGGCAAATTCATGAAGAAGAAGGACTATGGTGCAAAAAAGAGAAGAGATCACACCAAGAGCAAAGATTATGTAAGAAGATGCAATAATTGCAAGAGCCCCGATCATGTTGTAGTGGATTATCCCTACAATAGTGATAATGATGAGGATGAAAAGAAGAAGCATAAGAAGGAGAAGAAGGAAAAGAAAGAAAAGAAGAAGAAGAAGATGACCTTCCAAAAGAAAAAGAAGGGTGGAGGCTATGTGGTCACTTAGGATAGTGATAGCTCATCCAATGATGGTGATTCTAGTGATGATGACAAGAAATCTATCAAGAAAGGACTAGCAAGCATCGCCATCAACAACAAGCCTTCCATCTTCGACACTCTATCGACATGCCTCATGGCAAAGCCTACCAAGGTAAAATATGATGTGAGTGATGATGATGAATGTGAAAGTGATGCTTGTAGGAGTGATGATGATGAGGAGTACACTAAGGAGGAGCTCATGGACATGTGTGAGCAAGTGCACACTTACTTTGAGATGAAGAGAAAAGAATGCAAATAATTGCTCAAGAAAGTCAAATTTTTTGAGCAATCCTTTGATGAGCTCAATGCCACTCATGAGAGGCTAATGGAAGCCCATGAGAAGCTTGGCAAAGCTCACTATAAGCTTGAAAAGGCTCACTCCTCTCTCATTGAGCAAGTCAAGAAGGAGGAAGCCAAGAAGGAGCAAGTGATTGTGTCTTATGATGTGGGACTAACATGTGATATTATTGATGAATCTTTTATAAGCCCATTGTTGTTGCTCCCACTAACCCTTCTTATAGCACTAGCACTTCTACTTCACCTTTGAGTGCTGGCTTCACTTGTGATGCCTCACTAATGATGGAAAATGAGACCCTCAAGAAGGAAGTGAATGAGCTCACTCATGCCTTAGGCAATGCCTAGGGTGGAGATGCCCGCTTGATAAAGTGCTTAGGTAGTCAAATGTTATCTCTCAATAAAGAGGGATTAGGCTATACCCCCAAGAAAGGCAAGGCGGCCTTTGTCACTCCCAAAGCTAGCTTTGTGAAGGGCAATTGTCGGTTTTGCAATAGATACATGCAAGTTGGGCATATAGAGCAATTTTGCAAGACTAACAAGAACAAGCAACCTAATGTATCCTCAATTAGATTTGATTGCTGTTATACGCTTGTTAAGGGTGCCAACGGTGTGAAGGCTAAGTTCATTGGTACACCAATTGTAGGCTCAAAGAACAAGGCCATTGGGTACCAAAGACCTTGGTGACTAATCTTCAAGGACCCAAGCAAGTTTGGTACCTAAAATGAATTGATCTTCTTTTGTAGGTCAATTATAAGCCGAAGGAAGGCATTGGGTGCTTGATAGTGAGTGCACACAATACATGACTGGTGAATTCAAGGATGTTTAATTCAATCAATGAAAATGAGAGCAATGGGATTGATAGTATCACATTTGGTGACAATAGCAAAGGCAGGTCAAGGGTCTTGGTAAGATTGCAATATCCAATGACTTTAGCATTTCCAATATGCTACTAGTAGAGAGCTTAAACTTCAACCTATTGTCGGTAGCTCAATTGTGTGATCTTGGATTCAAGTGCATATTTGGTGTGGATGATGTAGAGATCATAAGTGTAGATGGGCTCTAACTTGATATTCAAAGGCATTAGATATGAGATTCTATATTTGGTTGATTTCAATGCTAGAGAAGCTCAATTGTCAATATGTTTGCTCACTAAGTCTAGCATGAGTTGGTTATGGCATAGAAGGCTTGGTCATGTTGGAATGAAACAATTGAACAAGTTGATCAAGTATGACTTAGTTAGAGGCTTAAAAGATGTCACATTTGAGAAGGATAAGCTTTGTAGTGCATGTCAAGTCGGAAAGCAAGTTGGTAATACACATCCTGAGAAGAGCACGATGAACACATCTAAGGCATTTGAGTTGTTGCACATGGACTTATTTGGAAACCTAGACCACATACACTGCATTAGTGGAAATAACTCATGGATTTTGTGATGTTGGATGGTTTCACTAAATATACATGGGGTTCTTCTTGTTGACAAGAGTGATGTGTTTGCAACCTTCAAGACATTCATCAAGAGAATTCACAATGAGTTAAAACAACCATCAAGAAAGTTAGAAGTGACAATGGAAGTGAATCCAGAAACACAAGAGTTGATTGATTTGTGTGATGAGTTTGGAATTAGGCATCAATTTCTTGGCCAAGTACACTCCACAATCAAATGCCCTAGTTGAAAGGGAGAATAGAACTTTGATTGACATGGCAAGATCAATGTTGAGTGAGTACATTGTGAGTCATTTATTTTAGGCCAAAGCAATCAATACGGCTTGCTACTATAGCAACCGACTCTATTTTCATCCATTGAAGGAGAAGACTCCATATGAGCTCTTGAATGATAGAAAGCCCAACATTGCATATTTTTGGGGTTTTGGTTGCAAATGCTACATATTGAAGAAAGCACAAGATTGAGCAAATTTGAGAAGAAATGTGATGAAGGTTGCTTGCTTGGTTTCTCCACTACTAGCAAGGCTTATAGAGTTTGGAATTTGGCTAGTGGTACTCTTGAGGAGTTCATGATGTGGAATTTGATGAAACGCCAATCACTGTCATGCAAATTCTGTAAAAAAAAAGTTAACACAAAAATAACACTGTGCAGGACATCAAAAAGGAGGCAAAAGCACACAGAAAAGAAGCAAGTGACAAAAAGAGAAAATTCAGGAGGCAATGGCAAAGAAGCACATGAATCATGGATCAAAAACGAACAACAAACTTTGATGATCATATATTGTTTCTGGATTTATGTAACAAGTTTATAATCTCATGTACACCTCTGCGCTATGGAGAATTGTTGCTTGGGAATATAACCTATATATTATATATGATAGCATTATCTACCGACTGTGTGATGCAATGACTGTGCTGGTGAAAGACTCCTCTATACTGAATTACTAAAAAAAAAAAAAAAAAAACTGCAGATCACCCCCCGCAGCGCGCACCCTGAAAGAAAAATACAGCAAAAAACAAAACTCATTAATTGGGAGTGCATGCGAAACTGCTGAAAAAGTAATTGCTGAATGCCACAAGAGCTATGGGCTACAAATCTTGGTCCTATATTCGACAAAACACAGTCTGCAAAAATACAGGAGCAGGAAGGCCTACTTATAGCAGCAGTAAATTATGGGAAAGGTGAAAGCATACTGCTTTGTCAGTGTTAATAAATAAATTTGCAAATAGACCTCCAAAACAAATAGTCCTTTCACTTCTATTTTGTGTTACAAATTTAGTACTTATAGCTTTACTAACATTATTTGATTGCCAGAATTACGGGTACCTGGAGGTCAGAGGCAGCTGCAATCTCTTCCTAGCCATCTGATAGGAGTGCTTCCTGTAGGAGACGGTGCACAAAATTTTGGTGATAGTTCTGTTATGAAAATTTTCTTATGTATCTAAACTGTCCTCATGAACCTCTCCTTTAGAGGTTTGACATCTATAGATTGTCCATTTTCATGTGCCATAGACTGAACTCCTATTGTGCTAGGATTAGTGTTTATCCTCCGTCACTAAAATCTTGACCATTTGCATTGGAGATGTGTGCTGTAAGAAGTTGCTCATATGTTTAACTCTTTTTTGCCATATTAATTGGAGATATGTGCCGTAAAAGTTCCTTGTATGCTTAACTCTTTGGCATTTGCATTGGAGATGCATTTTACGAAAACACATATAAATATACTATTTGGTATTTGTGTCAGGTAGTGATCCCAACAATATGTCGACATTTCCAATCCACCTAATAGTGTTAACAACCAGGGAGTGAAAAAAAATCATGTTCAGGTTTTCTTCGGTTCCTATAAGTTGTTTACATAAATCTACTGAGTTATTGTTAAAAAATGATATTCATTAGAAGAGGTCCATCTTGCTAATTGTTAGTTGCTTCTTTTTGTTGAAACCATCTTAGAAAATAAATGATTGAGTGGCATGGTTCATTCTGTTCCTCATGATAAATCATCTCCCCATGATGTTGATAGGATTGTATATTCATAGGGAATGGCAACAACCAAACTAACATAATGTTCGATAGTCCTCAATTACATGTTTGTGTATGTCTTTCAGTATTGCATAGATTTGTCCACATTATTTTATCTCAGTTTTCTTATTCACTTTTGGTGCAATGACAGCCTCACAGTTCACGTGATACTTTGTTGATCCTGTTCAATTAAAAATGGAAATGTTACCATGTAAAATAACACTTTATTAAATTCAGCCTAATTCCGAGCTTAAAAGCCCAATGTAGTCTGATGACCTCTACTATTCTCTACCAGTGTTGATCTGCTGTACATAGAGAACTCGAGGAAGATTGTTCGGTGGAGATGGACCTGGACATGACAAGAGTAAGTGGTACCTCTTGGAAGCAGGATAACTACTGTGAATCCAAGAGTAGCAGCAACTTCTTTCTGTCAGTGGTAATTCCCTACCGCTCATTGCAAAACTCGAAAATGGTTTCCTGTCGTATATTTTTCTTTGGTGGATATTTTCCAAACAATATTTAGCGACTAATATACTTTAAAACACAAAAGACAGAATTTGTAACGAAAATTGAGAACAAACATGATCTTAAGAGGAGCTGTTGATATTCTATTTTTTACAGCTTCCTTCTCTAGCCTTGCTGATATACAATGTGCTTCAAAGTTCCTTGGTGGTGGTTGTTGATGTCGGTTTACTTATCTAGAGTGTATGATGGTGGTCTTGGGAGCTGTTTTCTGGATAAATCCTCCTACATTCACATATTCACCAAGCTCGTGGAATTCATTAGTTTAAACCCCTATACCTATATTTAGTGATGGAATTAAGTGTATATGCAGGATATATTAACGGTTTATGATTGACATTAACAACCGTCAATAAGTCCAGAAAACTTGTTGATGTCGGTTTAGCTATTTAGAATGTATGACGGTGGTCTAGGAGCTGTTTTCTGGATAAATCCTCCTGCATTCCACATACTCACCAAAGCTCGTGGAATTCATTAGTTTAAACCCCTATACCTATGTTTAGTGATGGAATTAAGTGTATATGTATGATATATTAACAGTTTATGATTGACATTAACAACCATCAACAAGTTCCCCCACACTTACCCTTTGCTAGTCCCTGAGCAAAATTAAACTTGAACAATGGATCAGGAGTTGCTACTATAACACCCTCGGTGTTATACTGTAAATGTTTGCTGAAACATTGAATGAGCATCATGTTTATGTGATGGTGTATGTAAAATAGTGTGTAAATCAAATTCTGTAACTCGAAACGACTAACGGAAACGCGAAATGCAAGTTACATTTCATAGTCGCGTTATACTACTTAGGGTTTTAAATCAATTTTTATTAAGCGAAAATGCTATAGAACGTATATACGGAATTTAATAAAGTAAGAAATACAAACTGTGTAGGTGATGATGAAATACTTGAGGTCGCGAAAGGAATTCACTAGCTAGCGAACCGAATAGCGTGGAAATCAAATTCGATGCGAATCCGATTGAGACTTAGTCGAATTTCCTAAGTCGGCAAGCGGTTTGACAAGGCCAAGTTTGGCAATTTTTGTAGAGCAATTAGGTTAGAGGGTGGTGTGGTTTCATGGCTGGTTTTAGTAGCTTGATATGCCCTCTTGAGAATGGTATAGGTGGTTTGGTGATTAGATCAATGTTTTAGGGTTTTTTGAACGCTTTAAAAAGCGTGCGCACAACATTCCTGGCCGATTTTTCGCGTTGACGCGGTCACCGTGTCCCTGTGCCATCGTCGGTGCGCCAGTCGCACGTGCGCGTTGTCTAGCCATGCCCGGCTAGTCATGGTGGCCAACTACTGGGCGTGCCGCTGCTCCTCCCTACAGCCACAACGTGCGCTGTTGTCCACGTCGCTGCTGACGCCTTGGGACCACCCGCGTCACTCTATGTCGGCTCTGCTCCGCCAGTCGCCGTCGCCGGTCTGCTCGGGTGCAGTGGTGATTCTAGGGCCACAACCATCATCACCAGCACGAACGTTTCCTCTGCGTCGTGTTGTCACTTCGCGTGCACCCACGCTGATTGCGTCGCATCACCACTATCGCTGCTATGCACGCCCGCTGCACTGTCACGTGCCTGACCACCGTCGTCTTGCGAGTCATGGCGCTGCGGTCGCACCGACCTCGTACACCCATGTGGAGCCATCATCCGCCGTACCGTTGTCCTCTTCTATGTAGTGGCAATGCCATACTACGCTCCGCAATCATAGTCGCCTTGAATGGTGTCGCGCCGACCAGCCGAGCCACGCCAAGGCCAACTTGTAGAGCCTAGCCCAATCCATGTAATTGCGCACGCCTAGAGCTTGAATTGGAGCCTAGCTATGCGCCAAGCCTGCCACTGTTGTAGTCGTACGGTGTCGAGCTTCAATTTGAGGTTTCCTCCGCCGTCGACCACCTTAAGACTGAGCGGCGACGTCCACCTAATTGGCCTCGCACCGTCCATCTACGTCCAATTAACCATGAACCCAACTAGCTCTGGTGGTTAGCTCACGATTGGAGTCAACCCGATGAGCTTTCATCCTCCAGTGAGGAACTTCAAAGCATTTCCCTCGCGGCAGTCCGCCATGGTCATCAGGGTGGGGTGCTCGGCCATGGCGTTGTTCCTTGCTCCTTTGACTCAATTGAGCGGTGCTTTCGCGTCTCCTTGACTTGGTGGCCCCTCCTGTGAAATAGTTTCACCAAGGGTCCCACGAGTCACCGAGAGCGCTGTCACCGTGCTTGTCGTGAACTAGAGCAACCCCGCGCACGTGGCCAATCACCTTACCGAGCCTCACAACTTCATCCAGGCAGTCCTACACGTCTCTGGTGAGGTCCTCCTGCTCCTAGGGTAGGTGATTGAATCGGTTAAGGCCTAGGCTCTCCGGAGCATGTGGTTGCCACCGGCGAACGCGGTGTAGATGCTGTGTTCGTGGCTGACTCGTTTGGGAGTAGAACCGGTATATCTATGACCTCTAGAATGTTATCAGTACTCTAGACATGGAGGCTAGGTAGTAATAGTAGCGTTGGGCTAGACATTTTCACCAGCATCAGTGTCACTGTGGCCAAACCCTACCATGGTGCATGGCCACGCCTCTGTGTGGTACCAATCGTGGTGTTTTATACCTATATCGACTGCGCTTTTGATGAAGAGTGTCACGGTGGTGATGATTGCTGCCGAGGAGGTCCGTGCTCGTTGGCGTTTGGCCGGAGATGCTACGACCTCTAATAAGATTCGGCCAGGGACTTTGGAACGGGAATTCAAAGTAAGTCAGGGGTTAAGTGAGAGCGTCAGAGAGAGAGTGAAATAGTAGAAAGGACTATGGGTTCATTTAGTTAAAAGCCGAGGGCTCTTTTGCATATGCGTCGGCACGCGCGCGGGTCTCCCCGCCGTGGGCCACTACTATCGCGCGTGGGCCGAATCGTGATGGGCCACGTTAGGCTGTTCACCCTTTTTCTTTTCTAATAAAT
Organism: Miscanthus floridulus; assembly: GCF_019320115.1. Classification (NCBI taxonomy): domain Eukaryota; kingdom Viridiplantae; phylum Streptophyta; class Magnoliopsida; order Poales; family Poaceae; genus Miscanthus; species Miscanthus floridulus. The sequence goes on along the minus strand of NC_089590.1, from coordinate 36,011,891 downwards.
TAGTAATGCTTTTCTGTTTTAATTTTAGAGCCAAACTTGTATAATTAATATCAATTCATAAAGATGTCCAAAAATTGTGAAATAAATTGTGTTCAATTCCTAAAAATGTGATCTATCCGTTGGAGTAGTTAGTTTATAGTTATCTATGAGAATATTAGATTCATTAATTCATTTAGAAAAGCTTAGTATTATTTAGCTTAATAGTTGTAGGAATTTTTGTGGTAAATTGGTGATAGCTTTGGCCATAAAATTTTTACATTAGGTTCATTAGATTATTATGTGCTCACTGTAATTTTGTAGCCCTTGAGTAGGTTGATAAATAGAGTAGCTAGGACTCCTTGTTTTAGTATATATTATAGTAAATCGGTATTAAGAGTAAGAATGCCTTTAGTTGTTAAGATAATACATGTCATGTTTCATACCTGTTAGTGGTAACAATAGGTAACTTAGCACCTTAGTCGGTAGAACTAGCTTAGTAGCTTGATAGGTGTATTCGTATTTTAAGAGTTGCTGTTGCCGTGTTACTAAGTGTTGCATCATCATTTCATACATGTAGATAACGAGTTGGTAGTGTGTCACACCCAATTTTAAGGATAAAATTGAATGCATAAAGCTCATGTGTGCCCAGGGATCAGTCACACACATAAGTCGACAAATTATAAGAAGTATCATCACGGTGTATCTTACATCACGATTAATAACATCACATAGTCTTACACAACACTGCGGAAAATAAAAAGATAACTCTCTCGTGGAAGCTCCAACACAGGGATGGTCAACTGGTTGACCACAAGCCTAAAAGTCCTCTAGGAACTCCTCATATCCGTTGTCATCTGTTACCCATCTAGGATTTTTATCCAAATATTGAAAGTAAACAAGCGTAAGTACTTTCCGTACTTAACAAGTTAACATGGGGTTATGAAAGCTCAAAAAGGATGACACTGGTTTACTACAGTTAGCACTTTTAGTAGGTCAAGATTTTATCATCAACTATTATCAAGTTATGCTTAAGCTCCCATTTAAACCCACATAATCAGATATCAGAATCATTGGGTTCATATTATCATCATATAACATCATAAATAACAACAATAAGTAACCAGTTATTCTATGAGTTTTCTAGGCCGCTCGTGATCGTGAGCATGGCTGTTATAACAGTTTGTAACCCTCTATAGAGGTTGTGCACATTCACCATGAGTCGTGTTTCCCTTATGCCTAGGTTAATTACTCCCATATCACTGCCAAGGTGAGCGGGCAGGGTACACTATGAAGCCATTTCATAGGTTTCTCTAACAAGTTAGGGCCGCTAGGTTTCCTCGATAGGTAGGTGTAGGAACCCCCCTTTCCTATGGCACAAATCCTTCGCAGATATACACATAAGAACAGGGGCAGTCCTATACCTAATGTGGCAAGCCCCTTTTGCGCCATAAAGGTAACCTCTAACAAGCTAGAAAAGGTCCTATTACTGAGCTAAAGTCAGAGCCATGTGACCCACACGGTTGCATTGTTAGTCCCAGCTTTTGCCGACAGATAAGTCCTTATGGAGGGCCGAGAGCATCATGACCGAAAGTCATTTGCTCCTTTGCCCTATAATTTAGTTGTTTAAAAGTCAATTTTACCTTTTCATTTCATGGAACCATTATTTCATTATGTAGATCATGTATAGTTACATTGAGCGCTAGCAAACTACCCATATGCATATAACCCATAGGAGAACAAGGAACATGATAATCAAACACTAGGATGTCCTTACGGGTATCAAAATTAGACATATGCAAATGAGTAATTAATAAATGTGAATAGGCATCAAGGTAGATCCCATGCTATACTTGCCTTAGTTAGCAAACTCCTGCTGGTTGTCAAAGAACTCTTGGTCACCAACGTTCTCCTCACCGTCTGAACACGACCAACACGGCAACATACAACATTTCAGGAACATTCATGCAAAGCAAACAATCCTATAGTTAGAATAGTACACCAGTAGTATAGAAAACAAATTAAAAAGTTTATGAAAAGATTCTATGTCTCACTACGATCACGTCAACGCGAAGTTCACGAAAAACGGAGCTAAAACGCGAAAGTTATGATTTAAACAAGATTTCCTATACAAATTAATTAAGTAAACCTAACCTTGAAATTTAAAAGTTGCAAACATGGTTAACAGTGGTACTAACACATAGATTATGCAATTACGAAACTAACGCAATTTGAACGGGTCGATTCGGAGCTAAAACGACCATTTTATAAGCAAAACAATGCAGTGGCATTTCTATAAATAGGATGAACTATTTTAGATTTAAAATAAATCAAATCTGGAATTAATTAAAAATGGCCGAGGACTGCGGGTTCTATTTGACCAAACTCGGGGGTCTCTTTAGCAAAATGTCCCACGAAGGGGTATCAGCCATTCAAGGCCGTTGATCAAGCAACGAACGTCACATATTAGATCTGGGGGAGAGAGAGAAAGAAACGCCAGTCGAGAATAGTGCGGCCGCGGCGGGGCTCCATGGCCGGCGGTGAGGAACTCGCCAGCGCTCTCGGTACGGGGGCTACGGGCCACGGTTTGACGAATCGAGGGCACCAGGGGAGAGAGGGGGTGTGGGCGAACTCGCCTAGGCCGAGAGAGAGCGGCTAGAGGACACGGTTGGCGTGGTGGCGGCCATGGTCGGTGGCGAAAGCTGCATGGCACACGCAGCTAGGGCCCTAGAGTCCATGAAACTCGAAATTGAAGGCATGGGGAGAACGAGGGGAGCAAGGGGGTCTCACTGCGGGGAAAAATGGAGACAGAGGCGGCCTGGGGACGGCGGGCCACGTGGAGTGACGGACGACGGACCTTGGCGCTCCTCTATGCGACAGTTGTGGCTTCCTCGAGCACTAGCGAACGTGAAAACAGAGCAGGGAAGCAGCAGGGGGGTGGCGATGGGCTTGGTGCCGATTTATAGAGGCCGAGGCGCGGGGAGACATTCCCACGATGTGAGTGGGCATGGCGGCAGTTGCGGCACTGACCGAGCACGGACGCAGGACGCGCGGGAGGTGGATGAAGGCACTAACACGTGGGCCCTGGCGGTCAGCGGCTGAGAAGGAGGGAGGGAGCGGCAGCAACGGTTGCCATGCGGTGCTGGGCCGGCCCAAGAAGGAAACGGGGGAGGGGGAAGGCGAGCGGGCCGGCGATGCAGGCCATCGCGGTGAGCAAGGGAGAAGCCGAGCTGGGCTGGCATGGAGGAAGAAAAGGCCAACGGGCCGGTGGGGGAAGGAATGGGCCAGCAGGCCAAAATTGAAGAAGGGGGAGAGAAAAGTATTTCCTTTTTTTCCAAATAAATTTTCCAATTCCATTTCCAAATGATTTTTGGATCCTTTTGAATTTAAATCAAAACCACCCAACATATTAAATACAATGCTCCAGCATGAGTGCATCAACATGTGTATATCCTTATGATTGATTTTAATTTCACAAAAAATATTATTTTCCTATATTTAAATGCACACATAATTGCATAAATAATTTAAATTTACTATTTTAAAAGAATGCAAATTTTTAGGGTGTTACATAGAGTTCGTGCCTACGGACGAATAGGACTATGAGGAGATTATTGAGGAGTACGAGGAGGAGATTCTCGTACAGGAGGGAGCCCCGGAGCCATTTGTTGCTGACTTTGTTGACACCATGCCTGCCCAAGGCAAGCCCCGCTGTATAACCCTTATTTTTAATGATCACTGAATATATATATATATATATATATATGTGTATGTATGTATATATATATATATATATATATATGTATATATATGTGTGTATATATGATGTGCATTTACGTTATAGGCATTTTATGGAAACTACATGCATAGATATATCTACCTATGAATCCTACTAGTATAGGTCGAGTAGCTGCTATGCTTAGGATTTCGATAGCGTGACTAACCTACCGTTACTCACAATAGGTGATTACTAAGATCACTCATGATAAAATGGTGAAAAGGAAAATGGAGACCGGACAGGGATATGGTTTGGGTTTTGATGGGTGTAAGAGGTTGTGTCCTACGGCCAATGGGGCATAGATTGGTTATACTTTTTCTTTATCTATGTCGGTTAAGGACCGGCCGTTGCAATGGACTCTAGGCAAGTCATAGATTTATTATCCTGAGCACACACTTGGGTATGGGCACAGGGAAGACTTATTGCTCTCTTGTTGTGGGTTTTGGCTCTTTCCAAAACGACTGATTGGAGGCAGGGATGGTGGAGGTCTAAGCACTTCACTGAGTCCAGGACTCAAGAGTGGGGGCTTGGATGGGGACCTGGAGCCCTTTAACAGGAGAGTGGTGGGTTGGTCCAGCTTGTGCCTAGGGTATAAGTGGGGCATGTGTTTCGAGGTACCTTGCTAGGCCCATTGATTCATGAATCACCACCGTATCAGTACGACTTGTCTATACTCTAGCACCATAGTAAGACCTGAAAGAGGAAAGGTGATGAAATGGAACTGATTGCTCAACCCTTGCTTGAAAGTAGAACAAGTGCTTACATAGACTGTCTAGGTAATGAACTAATCTTGACTGCTAATAATAACATAAATAAGGATTCACCATTAGTATTGCTTTCTGCCAAAAAAACCAACAAACCATAAAGCTTATTATAACCCACTTAGAGTTGGGAAATTATTCTCACTAGTCAAATAAGTCTTGCGAGTACATTGTGTACTCATGGTTTATTTACCCTTGTTGTAGGTACTACTTGAGGAGTAGCCATTGTGTGAAGGATTCTTCTGGTGGGCATAGACGGATCCTTGCTTATTATCGATAGATGTTTATTTGATGTTTATTTTCATTCCGCTGTTTAATATTCCGCACTCTGAATTTGGTAATGTAATAATACAATTTTAAAAACTCTGGATGTATGAAATGGACTAAGTTTGTAACTCGTTCTCATTATTGGATCCTTGGGAAAAAATGTGGATTATTTGGGCTCTTCCTCGAGGTGTGCTCGATAGAACCCGCCCGATGTAGCTCTCTCTCGGGGCGCTTAGTGTTAGTGGAAGACAAACGCCTCCGTAATTGCGTTATTTTGGATGGTTCTGCCACAGTTGGTACCAGAGCCAATAATGAGTTTACGAGTTTCATCACTCTTTTATGAAACCTAAAATTTGACCAACAAAAGTTTGAGAAAAGTAGGATGCGATAAAATTATGTAAATAAGTATAAGCCCTAGCAATATGATCTATCTAGGATAGCGGCACTAGTTTTATCTATTCAGATTTCTATAGGTACGCTAACTTATGCTATTTAAGAATCGTTTAGCATACGGAAAGTGAGTGTGCGATGTGCTGAAAATTCTTGCGAATGTCTCTATATTCTGGCTTGAGTGAACGTATAGGCCGATGCATGCATCATGATAAGAGAATCTTGCTGAAACTAAATTCCCTCTACACGTATAATTTAGATTAGTAAATTGATAGGATAATTTAAAAGAATGCTTAAATAAATGTCTTATTATTTCTCTAATCCCTTGTTTCTGATCTGGAGGGTTGTCCTAAATGTTGGTTCCTATCTATTACAGATGAACCTAAGGTCCGGTCACGGGAGCACTAGTGACGGGGTGGGCCATGGTCTTGGCGAAGGCCAAGGTGAAAGTGGCCGGGGCAATGAGCACGACAACGGGGAGAGCCATGAGGCTCCACTTTAGGCTCCTCCGCCACCGCCACCTCCGATGACTCATACGGAGATGATGGCAGAGATGTTGGCTGCTCGTCGCAAGTCAGCCCATGCCATGGAGTTGATGGCATAGGCTATCGGTGGCTTTGCCCGTGGAGGCCATAGGGGCAATGGTGGGAACGGGGGTGGTGCCCGCAGTCCTAAGGAACCCTACTCTTATCAGGATTTCTTAACTATGCACCCACCCACGTTCACACCAATGGCTGAGCCTCTGGATGTGGAGCATTGGATTCACATTCTGGAGCAAAAGTTTCTGCTGCTCACCATAACTGATGAGAAGAAGGTGCGCTTTGTAGTGCAACAGTTGTTGGGATCCGTGAGTGCATGGTGGGATACATTCAATGCCATACAGTAGGTGGATCACTGAGCGACCTAGCAAGAGTTCATTGCGGCCTTTAGAGAGTATTATATTCCTGCTGGTGTTCTAAATAGGAAGTTGACCGAGTTTCTAGACCTTCGGCAAGGGGGCATGTCCATGATGGACTATGTCAATAAGTTTAACCACTTGTCATAGTATGCTGGGACTCATGTTGATACAGATGAGAAGAAGAGGGACTGCTTCTATCGCGGCCTCTCTTGTAGCCTATAGAAGGAGTTATATACTAGGAACTATTAGACCTTTGGCATGATGATGAATGCTGCTATTGCCATGGAGGGCTTGCAGCGTGACTCTTAGGTAGAATGGAAGCGCAAGCAGGTGGCTACTGGGTCTTCTAGTCACCCCCATGCTTAGAAAGTACAGGTTGTCAGGCGGGTGCCCTATCAGTCTTCGGGTAGGCATTCATTTCGATAGCCTCAACAGACCTTTCAGGCTCCTTCCACCTAGTACCATGCACTGACTCAGCAGGTGCACCCTTAGCAGCCCTAGGGACAGTAGGTCCCACCTTGTCTGGGACAGGGGAACAAGCCTGGTGCTTGTTTCAAATGTGGCAAGGAAGGCCACTATGCCTGGGAGTGTCCGCAAAACCAGCCTGCCCTATCAGTTTAGCCCTCAGCTAACTCTAGGCTAATCAAGCAGACAGTTATCAAGAAGAAAGTGCCAGTCAGTCGCTCTGGACAGGTTAATTTCATGGAGTCTGAGGAAATATTGCAAAATGAACCGGTGGTGGCTGGTATGTTCACCATTGATTCCCATCCAGCTTATGTGTTGTTTGATTCTGGTGCATCACATTCATTCATGAGGATGGGATTTGCACACCGGCACAATATACCTCTTATGGCTATACCTTTTGCCTATAGAATCATTACTCCGGGTGCGCAGTTGTGCGCTAATACTTAGACGGACACAATAGGCTTAGTATTATCCACTCACACTTACCATCTCTAGTTCATGGTATTGCCTAGGCAAGGCATTGATGCAATTCTGGGAATGAACTGGTTGCGTGTACATGGGGTAGTTTTGGATCTGAAGCAGAGAGTTGTTGAGTTGTAGCTTCCTTCTTCTAAGGATAGGATGTCTTTTCTTATGCCCTCAGATCTAGTCTTACATGTTGTTGCTCATACTGAAGCTTCTCCTAATCTTGCCTCTATTCTTGTGGTATGCGAGTTCTAGGATGTTTTTCCTGAAGATCTACCTAGGTTGCCACCGGATAGAGATGTGGAGTTCTCCATTGAGTTAGAGCTTGGTACTACTCCTATCTCTCGATGCCCATACCACCTGGCCCCAAAGGAATTGGCTGAAATGAAGAAATAGTTAGAAGAGTTGTTGGAAAAGGGATTCATCCATCCTAGTTCTTCATCATGGGGTTGTCCAACCATTTTTGTGAAGAAGAAGGATGGCACTCTTCAAATGTGTGTGGATTGCCGTCCTCTTAATACGGTAACCATTAAGAACAAGTATCCTTTACCTTGTATTGATACTTTGTTCGATCAACTAGCTGGTGCCAAGATGTTCTCCAAGATTGATCTCTGATCAGGCTATCATCAGATCAAGATTAGACCACAAGATATACCAAAGATAGCTTTTTATACTAGGTATGGGCTATATGAATACATAGTCATGTCTTTTGGTCTCACCAATGCTCCTGCATTCTTCATGTATCTCATGAATTTAGTCTTTATGCGGGAGTTGGACAAGTTTGTGATGGTATTCATTGATGATATCTTGATATATTCCAAGAACAAGGAAGAGCATGCCTAATACCTTCGGATAGTACTGACTCGATTGAGGGAACATGAGATGTATGCTAAATTTAGCAAGTGTGAATTTTGGTTAGATCGAGTGTAGTTTTTGGGACATGTTCTGACACTAGAAGGTATATCTGTAGACCCCAGCAAGGTGCAAGATGTCCTGAATTGGAAGTCTCCCAAGTCAGTACACCAGAGTCATTAGTTTCTTGGTCTTGCTGGATACTATCGGCATTTCATTCCTGACTTCTCCAAGATAGCTCAGCCGATGATCAAGCTGCTCCAAAAAGAAGCCAAGTTTGTTTGGAGTCCGACCTGTGAAGAAGCCTTCCAAGCTTTGAAGAACTTTCTTACCACTGCTCCTATCTTGGCCCAACCAAATATTGATAGACCTTTTGTTGTATATTGTGATGCCTCGAAGATGGGGTTAGGTTGTCTGCTTATGCAGGATGGGCGTGTGATAGCTTATGCTTTGCGTCAACTGAAAAAGCACGAAGTGAATTACCCCACCCATGATTCAGAGCTGGCTGCTGTGGTCCATGCTCTAAAAATTTAGAGGCATTATTTGTTGGGCAATAAAGTACACATTTTTATAGATCATAAGAGCCTCAAATATATTTTTACTCAGTCTAAGTTAAATATAAGGCAAAGGAGATGGTTGGAATTGATCAAGGATTATAACTTGGAGGTATATTACCACCTAGGAAAGGCCAATGTGGTAGCTGATGCTTTAAGCCAGAAGTCCTGGCTCATATTGCCTTAGTCTCAGAATTACTTGAGCAGATTATTATGGAGCAAAGGCAAGACACTTTAGAAATTCCTCACATCAAGAAATTGATTGCCAAAGGGCGTGGTCCTTAGTTTAGCATTGATAAGCAAGGGGTAGTAAGGTACAAGGACAGATTGGTGGTTCCATCAAATGAGGAGCTGAGAAGGAAGATTTTGAATGAAGCTCACTATTCCAAATTGTCTATCCATCCAGGCAGCAACAAGATGTACCATGATTTGTGCCACTTGTATTGGTGGTCCAACATAAACCAGGACATCACCAAGTATGTCATGGAGTGCGACACTTGTGGGAGAGTTAAGGCCGACCACATGCATACCCTAGAATATTTGTAGCCCTTGCCCATTCCTGTTAGAAATAGGAAGATATTTCCATGGATTTCATTATGGGTTTACCCCACACATCCAAGGGCTATAACTCTATTTGGGTTATTGTGGATCACCTTACCAAGTCTGCTCATTTTCTCCCAGTGGATTCCAAATATTATGCTAGAAGGTATGCCAAGTTGTATTTGGACCGGATTGTGACCCTGCATGGAGCCCCCCTTACTATTGTCTCTAATAGAGGGTCAGTTTTTCTCTCTTGCTTTTGGGAGCAACTTTAGGAGTGCCTTGGTACTAGTCTCCTCCATAGTTTAGCCTATGACCCATAGACTGACAGCCAAATAGAAAGGGTAAACTAGGTACTAGAAGATGTGTTGAGAGCTTGTGCCATTTCTTTTCTGGAGAAGTGGGACAAATGCTTGAACTGAGCTGAGTTTTCCTACAACAATAGCTATCAAGAAAGCATTCGTATGGCACCCTTTGAAGCTCTATGTGGGAAGAAATGTAGGACACCACTCAACTAGGATGAAGTGGGAGACCACAGATACTTTGGGCTTGACTTCATCAAAGAAGCTCGAGAGCAAGTCAGCATTATTTAGAGTCATTTGAAGGCAGCTCAGAGCCAACAGAAAGCTTATGCAGACAAGCGTAGAAGGCCTTTGTAGTTTGCAGTTGGGGTTTATGTGTACCTCAAGGTGTCTCCTATGAGAGGGGTGCATCGGTTTGGTGTGCAAGGCAAGCTAGCCCCTTGATATGTGGGTCCTTACAAGGTTGTGAGATAGTGTGGCCCAGTTGCTTATCATCTTCAACTGTCAGATCTTTTATCGGTGGTACACGATGTGTTCCACGTATCTTAGTTGAAGAAGTGTTTACGGGTACCTGATGAAGCTGTGAAAATTAAAGGACTTCCTCTCTAGCCTTACTTGACGTATATTGAGCACCCTATCAAGATCTTGGACAAAAAGGAAAGGGTGACAAGGAACAATGTGGTGAAGTTCTACAAGGTTCAGTGGCAAAACCACTCAGAGGAGGAAGCCACATGGGAACAAGAGAGCTATATCTTGAAGCATTATCCCCATCTTCTCTTTGGTCACTGAGGTAGTTGCTTGCATTGAAATGTATTCCTTATCTCTTTTCCCACACTAGGCACATAAAATCTCAGGATGAGATTTTGTTTTAGGGGGATAGATTTGTAACACCCTCGTTGTTACACTGTAAATGTTTGCTAAAACATTGCATGGGCATCATGTTTATGTAATGGTGTATGTAAAATAGTGTGTAAATCAAATTATGTAACTTAAAACAACTAACGAAAACGCAAAATGCAAGTTACATTTCATAGTCGCGTTATACTACTTAGCGTTTTAAATCAATTTTTATTAAGCGAAAATGCTATAGAACGTATATATGGAATTTTAGTAAAGTAAGAAATAAAAAATGTGTAGGTGATGATGAAATACTTGAGGTCACGAAAGGAATTCACTAGCTAGCATACCGAATAGCGTGGAAATCGAATTCGACGCGAATCCGATCAAGACTTAGTCGAATTTCCTAAGTCGGGAAGTGGTTTGACAAGGCCAAGTTTGGCAATTTTTGTAGAGCGATTAGGTTAGAGGGTGGTGTGGTTTCATGGCTGGTTTTAGTAGCTTGATATGCCCTCTTGAGAATGGTATAGGTGGTTTGGTGATTAGATCAATGTTTTAGGGTTTTTCGAACGCTTTAAAAAGCATGCACACAACGTTCCCGACCGATTCTTCACGTTGAGGCGGTCACCATGTCCCCGTGCCATTGTCGATGCGCTGGACACGCGTGCGCATGTCTAGCCATGCCCAGCTGGTCACGGTGGCCGGCTGCTGGGCGTGCCGCTGCTCCTCTCCACTGCCACGATGTGCACCGCTGTCCACATCGTTGTCGGCGCCTTGGGACCACCCGCGTCACTGAATTCTGGCTCTGCTTTGCCAGTCGCCATTGCTAGTCTGCTCGGGTGCAGTGGTGATTCCAGTGCCGCTACTGCACACACGTTTCCTCTACATCGCATTGTCACTTTGCGTGCACCCACACTGATTGCGTCGCATCGTCACTGCCACTGCTACATGCGCCCACTGCACCATCACATGGCCTGGCCACCGTCGTCTTGCGAGTCATGGTGCTACAGTCGCATGAGTCATGCCGGCCTCATATGCGCACGTGGAGCCGTCATCTGTTGTACCGTTATCCTCTTCTATGTAGTGGCAGTGCCATGTCGTGCTCCGCAATCACAGTCGCCTTGAATGGCATCGTGCTGGCTAGCCGAGCCGTGCCAAGGCCAACTCACAGAGCCTGGCCCAATCCATTTAATTGTGCATGCCTTGAGCTTGATTTGGAGCCGAGCTACGTGCCAAGCCTACCACTGCTGCAGCCGTATGGTGTTGGGCTTCAATTTGAGGTTTCCCCCACCGTCAACCACCTTAAGACCGAGCGACGACGTCCACCTAATTGGCCTCACACCATCCACCTTCGTCCAATTAATCGTGAACCCAACTAGCTCTGGTGGTTAGCTCGCGATTGGAGTCAACCCGACGAGCTTTCATCCTCCAGTGAGGTACTATGGAGCATTTCCCTCATAGCGGTCCGCCATGGCCGTCGAGGTGGGTGCTCGACCAGGGCATTGTTCCTTGCTCCTTTATCTCAATTGAGCAGTGCTTTCGCATCTCCTTGACTTGGTTGCCCCTCCTATGAAACAGTTTCACCAAGGGTGCAGCGAGTCACCGAGAGCGCTGTCGCCGTGCTTGCCGTGAACCAGAGCAACCCCGCGCATGTGGCCAACCACCTTGCTGAGCCTCACGACTTCATCCAGACAGTCCTACACGTCTCTGGTGAGGTCCTCCTGCTCCTAGGGTAGGTGATTGAATCAGTTAAGGCCTAGGCGCGCTGGAGCATGTGGCCGCCACCGACAAACGCGGTGTAGATGTTGTGTTCATGGATGGCTCGTTTGGGAGTAGAACTGGTATATCTATGACCTCTAGAATGTTATTAGTACTCTAGACATGGAGGCTAGGTAGTAATAGTAGCGCTGAGCTAGACGTTTTCACCAGCGTCAATGTCACTGCGGCCAAACCCCGCCATGGTGCATGGCCATGCCTCTGTGCGACACCAATTGTGGTGTTTTATACCTCTATCAACTGCGCTTTTGATGAAGAGTGTCACGGTGGTGATGATTGCTGTCGAGGAGGTCCATGCTCATTGGTGTTTGGCCGGAGATGCCACAACCTCTAATAAGATCCGGCCAGGGACTTTCGAACGAGAATTCGAAGTCGAGGGGTTAAGTGAGAGCATGAGAGAGAGAGTGATATAGTAGAAGGACTGTGGGTTCATTTAGTTAAATGCCGAGGGCTCTTTTGCATATGCATCGGCGTGCGCCCGGGTCTCCCCGCCGTGGGCCACTGTCGCGCGTGGGTCGAATCGCGATGGGCCGCGCTAGGCTGTTCGCCCTTTTTCTTTTCTAATAAATTAGTAATGCTTTTCTATTTTAATTTTAGAGCCAGACTTGTATAATTAATATCAATTTGTATAGATGTCCAAAAATTGTAAAATAAATTGTGTTCAGTTTCTAAAAATGTGATCTATGCGTTGGAGTAGTTAGTTTACAGTTATCTATGAGAATATTAGATTCATTAATTCATTTAGGAAAGCTTAGTATTATTTAGCTTAATAGTTCTAGGAATTTTTGTGGCAAATTGGTGATAACTTTAGCCATGAAGTTTTTACAGTAGGTTCATTAGATTATTATGTGCTCACTGTAGTTTTTGTAGCCCTTGAGAAGGTTGATAAATAGAGTAGCTAGTACTCCTTGTTTTAGTATATATATAGTAAATCAGTATTAAGAGTAAGAATGCCTTTAGCTGTTAAGATATTACATGTCATGTTTCATACCTGTTAGTGGTAACAATAGGTAACTTAGCACCTTAGTCGGTAGAACTAGCTTAGTAGCTTGATAGGTGTATTTGTATTTTAAGAGTTGTTGTTGCCGTATTACTAAGTGTTGCATCATCATTTCATACATGTAGATGACGAGTTGGTAGAGTTCATGTCTGTGGATGAACAGGACTATGAGAAGATCATTTAGGAGTACGAGGAGGAGATTCTCGTATAGGAGGGAGCCCCGGAGCCATTTGTTGCTGACTTTGTTGACACCACGCCTGCCCAAGGCAAGCCCCACTGTATAACCCTTATTTTTAATGATCATTGAATATCTATATATATGTGCATTCATGTTACAGGTATTTTATGGAAACTACATGCATAGATATATGTACCTATGAGTCCTACTAGTATAGGTCGAGTAGCTGTTATGCTTAGGATTTCAGTAGCATGAGTAACCTGCCGTTACTCACAATAGGTGATTACTAAGATCACTCATGATAAAATGGTGGAAAGGAAAATGGAGACCGGGTAGGGATATGGTTTGGGTTTTGGTGGATGTAAGAGGTTGTGTCCTGCGGCCAACGAGGCATAGCTTGGTTATACTTTTTCCCTATCTGTATCGATTAAGGACCGGCCGTTGCAATGGACTCTAGGCAAGTTACAGATTTATTATCCCGAGCACATACTTGGTTATGGGCGTAGGAAAGACTTGTTGCTCTCTTGTCGTGGGTTTTGGCTCTTTCCAGACCGACTGATAGGAGGCGGAGATGGCAGAGGTCTAAGCACCACCCTGAGTTTGGGACTCAGGAGCGGGGGCTTGGAATCCAAGTTTGGACAGGGACCTAGACCCCTTGACAGAAGAGTGGTGGGTTGGTCCTTCTTGTGCCTGGGGTACAAGTGGGGCGTGTGTTTTAAGGTACCTAGCTGGGCATATTGATTCATGAATCGCCATCATGTCGGTACGACTTGTCTATACTTTAGCACCGTAGTAAGACCTGAAAGAGGAAAGATGATGAAACGAAACTGATTGCTCAACCCTTGCTTGAAAGTAGAACAAGTGCTTACATAGACTGTTTAGGTAATGAATTAATCTTGACTACTAGTAATAACATAAATAAGGATTCACCATTAGTATTGCTTTCTGCCAAAAAGAAAACCAGCAAACCATAAAGCTTATCATAACCCACTTGGAGTCAGGAAATTATTCCCATTAGTCGGATAAGTCTTGCGAGTACATTGTGTACTCAGGGTTTATTTACCCCTGTTGCAGGTACTACTTGAGGAGTAGCCATTGTGTGAAGGATTCTTCTGGTGGGCATAGATGGATCCTTGCTTATTATCGATAGATATTTATTTGATGTTTATTTTCATTCCACTGTTTAATATTCCACACTCTAAATTTGGTAATGTAATAATACAATTTTTAAGAACTCTAGATGTATGAAATGGACTAAGTTTGTAACTCGTTCTAATTATTGGATCCTTGGGGAAAATATGGATTATTCGACCTCTCCCTCGAGGTGTGCTCGACGGAACCCGCCTGATGTAGCTCTCTCTCAGGGCGCTTAGTGTTAGTGGAAGACAAGCACCTCCGTAAATGTGTTATTTTGGGCGGTTCTACCACAACTACAATGCTTTCACTCCTCAAAAGTACACATGCGTTCAAACAAAAGTTCTCCTCCGGATTAAAATAAACTGATCCGACTTTCAAAACTTACCCATATTACCTTCAACCATGGGGCTTCTTAGCCTTTACTTGGGTCTTGAGCAATTGAAAGATAGAACGATCAAGTCAAGCACTATGTCTCAAGTCCTTTGCTCCACCATTATTCTGGAGTTTTTTATAATTTTTCAAAATAAAACTCAGATTCTATTGTATGACACTCTCAAGTCTCTCAATGTATATGGTATTTGTGGATCCTCACCAAGACATAATTTGTTGTGCCTTTCTCTTCCTACAACTAAAGCTTATGTGGAGCTCATAGAAGTGGAAATAGCATGAAAGAGCATAGTTGCAATACATATATTGTAAAGTCAAACATCGGATCCAAAAAGAGTTGAGTCATACAATCAAATCAAGATATGCATGTGTATGGATGTATAGTGGATATTTATATGGTGGCTAACCTAATTCTACTATGCTTCTTGAAAATATATCTCTGTTTTTGTAACATGGAAATAACTTTGCAAGAGAACATGGGCTATCTTATTCATCTCTTTTCTCTTTTTTTTCAGGCGAGCATCTGAGTACTAATTGTTTTTGATATCTCAGACACTTGTCCATTTTTTCCATCTCTTTTTTTTCTTTTTCTTTTTTTAATGAATAATTTTTGCTTAGCCCATGACTCTTCAAAACTTTTAAGAGATAGCAACAAGAACTTTAGAGCATTTATTTGGTGGATGGTGAAACCTATCGAGCATATTTTTGGTGTTCACTCCCAATGCAGCAGTAAAACATTTTTGGGTGGATCAAAATGGAATGGCATATTTTTACGCCTACCCTCAGTGTAGGAGTAGTGCATATGTGGGTGGTGTGTACGTGATCTTGATTTTAAGAGCATGACGAACCTCTCATAAGGGTCAACAAAGCTTGACCAAACTCAATGCAAAACAAGCAGCATATAAGTGAAAGTTTTCCTAGTCTAAATAACAGGTATGGCTCTTGGTAGGAATTGAAGTTTTGTCATACAAGAACTCATCATGTAGCATTTTTATGTTCTTTCAAAACATAAATCTGTAGAATTTTAGTGTCACTTGGAACAAGATAAACAACAGCTCAGACCTTCTCATATCATATCCATCAATTACCTAGACTTAGATCAAGCATATGCTACCCATGAGTTTTAAGTTCAGAGTAAATCCTTATATCAAATCAATCTTATTCAAAACTCAGAAGAATTCAAGGCTGAAAACTAGGTACTTGAAAGGAATTACAACAGAGCAACTATTCATCATTTTCATTTCAAAGATTATCTGCAGAGTCCATTTATTTATTCAGCTCTTAAAAATCAAATTTAAAGAAAACTAGACATACTCTTTTATTTTGTTTTCATTGTTAGGATCACACATTACTAATATATATATATATATATATATATATATATATATATATATATATATATATATATATATATATATATATAACTAGCTAAGATAAATTTTTATTTTGTTTTTAGTTATGCATCTTTTTAGCAAATTTATAAAGAAATAGTAAAACAAAGAGAAAGTAATACTTATCTAGATACACGGGGGATGCCTTCTCCCCCAAGCTGGTTGTTGTCGTGGTCAATGAGGTGGCCGAACATGGAGGTGCTAGAACAAAGCCTCCCAATTTTGATTTTGTTGTATGATTATGTAATGTACCTTGTATGGCAACATTTGTCCCTTCAATGGTTGCGAGTCTGTTGCCAAAGCGGTGGTAGACCTCCTGAGAGTCATGATACCTTTAGCCAGAGAAAGGCATGCGCCCTCCGGTTCGCTCTTGAGGATGAGGATTCCTGTGGTGGCGCCTTACATTAGTGGCGCTTCCAATGGTGGTGCCACCTTCTTCTGCCAAACCCGTCTTGGTCTTGAATTTGATTTTGGTTTGACAGGTTCATCTTTCTTGACTTGTTCTCCCTCCTTGTTTAGGTATTAGTAGTAGAAGCTGATGACATCTTGTGTGCATCATTATTGCCAGATCAGAACTTTCACTTGTAAAATTTGGTGGATAAATCCCCCATACTTTGCTCGAAGTGTGTTTTGCTCATAAAGAAAAGGTAGAGATCAAGTGCATGGGCTCTATTGGTGGGAAAATACCAATAGAACCAAAATTTTATTTATTCTTCTCTAGCCTTAGGCACATTGAATCATGATAAGGTTAATGTTATGTGCATTCATTCTTATAACATGGGTGATAAGATCAAAAGGATGAGGAGGAATGTGGCATTTGAATACATTTGACAAAAAGAGTGGACTTGCTTAACATATGGAAGGATTGTCCATCTTTACATAATGTGTCATACTTTACATGATTATGACTACCATCTTTCAAAGATAAGATATGCAATATTTTAGCTCATTTGGTTAAGACTATGGGATCAAGAAAGTAGTGCTATGATCAAGTTTAAAGAACAAGACATGTTGAGTTAATCAGGTTGGATCAAGCAAAGTTGTAACTCAAACATATTTGTTTCTTTATTTATGTGAATGCCAAGATCAAAGGAAAGCTTTTTTAAATAATGACCACTTACCTTAAGATGTTACCTTCATCATTGGAGCGTGATGACACCATGTGACGAAGGTAGATGGTTGTGGTGAACCTTCCTTCCTATTTTGAAGCTTTCCTTGCTTGAGTTGTTCATGAGCATCTTGTCTCCTATATCGCACTTCTTTCTCATTCTCTTATCATGCCATATTTTTCTTCTTTCTTTTATGGATCTAGGTATTTCATTGGATCTTCTTCTCCATTCATTGTTTCATTCCTTCAAAAGATTAGTGGACAATACATACCCAAAGGGATGTACAAATAATAACAAGGGTAGTCTTGTCATAGAGCTGAAGGCCATATTCTATGCCACAGAAAAGTTGGTAAGAACATTTATCCCATGTTTTTAGTGATGTGCCTTTATTGTTCACCATTACTGCTTCTCTTGAGGATTGATTTTATATCTTAAGTAAAATCATTCAAACTTATAGAAACAAAGCAATAGTGAATAGAGGGATTGCAAACCAGCGTGCCAGAGCGATGAGAGCTTGAGAGGAGGAAGAGCATTGTTGGATCATCTTTAGAGGAGTCAGCCTTCCTTTCCCACACTTGAACTTTTATGTCACTCGACAAGTCAAGTGTGAATGCTAAAACATCCCTCAGAGTGTGTTGTTACTCCCATGTCCTCAGATATTGTTCATCCTTCTTTCTTAAATATGTCGGCGAAGGCTCATTGATTTTAGGTCCATTGAGCACTGCAATTCGCCTCTATATTCAGTGGTAGAGCCTTGTTCTGCTCCTATAACCATGGTTAGAAAATTAGAGCACTGCAATTCGTCTCTATAGGAGCCTTGTTCTTTCCTTCTCTGCATATGTTGTCTTTTCATAGTCGATTGATTTTACCACTGTAACGACTTAGCCCACATAGGACTTTCCCATACAGGACTGAGTTACACTTCTAGAGACCCTAGAAAATCATCACATGCATGTTCTCAGTTTTTCCGATTGCTTGATATTGGTACGTTTATTTTAAAAAAAAATTATATGAAAGATATAGATGTGTAAACATAATGAGCATTGCAATGGAATGTATGAAAATCCTGACTTAACTATGCCATATTCAGGTAAGTGAGCAGTTGAACAGTTGGAACACAGATGGAAGGATGAACACTTAAGCTACATCTTTCCATATTCAGGTATGCAAAGCAATACACACCACGTTGGTTGGCTGACCCATCATTATCGTGAGCTGTGAAATGTATTAGCCTAGCACTTTTCTGGTTTTCCATGAGAAATATTGAAACTGTCTATTTCATTGTTGTTCCACTAAGTTATTGCATCGAGGGATCTATTGGGCATGGAACCCTATATATCGATATAAAAAATATGCAATTCTTATATTTTTCAGGTCTCGATGTACTACCAGTATCATTACTTCGACCTCGAAAATTGAAAGATGCTGTCTGGAATTGTGTTTGCTGCTCTGCATGCTTGTTCTTCATTGCCAGGGAATACCAGCGGACAATGGCCGGTCTGAAAGATGAGTTGGCAGAATGTGTGGGCAACAGATACTGTTCCAACGTACCTCCAGTAATAACTAAGATAAGGCTAATAATACAGCTGGCTTGCTAGCTGTAAGGTTCTTTGTAGCCTTCTCTTAGCCCACTCATATAGTAGTTAGTTCTTTACAGTTAATACATGGCCTACTTGTGTCTCTCACAGATTTTCTTGGTTCTTGTGTCCAAGCCGGTTGTAAGCTTACAGCCCGCTTCTCCTCTCTCTCCTCCCCTCTCTCCTCCACCTTAGCATTTAGTCGGCTTACAGCCTGCTATTATACTTGCTCTAAGGCCAGGTATGGCACGTTTTTTTCCCCTTTTTTATGCTTTGTTGATCTGTATCTCTTCGAAACTATTACGAAGTAATTGTGAATGCAGTTATCTTTGAATAAACCCAAAGGGGGGAAGGGACAAGAGCATGATTACGAAATTCCTCCCCTATTATTTCTTGATTGATTGCCTTTGCTCCTACAAAGAGTGACAACATGGATCAAGATTACTGCTTTGTCGCTTTGCGAGATGGGCGAGGTTATATTTATCACATCAGACACGTCCGTGATTGCCTTGCCGTTTCAGTCCTATGTACATGGCAACGGCTCCTGACAGTCTGTTTAAAAACTTCGTCGTGCCACTTCGTGTTTACTTATTATGTCACTACTTCAGCTACACTTAATCTACTATGTCTATGTAATGTTACCAATTACGTGCTGTCTACTTGGCTCTTAACTCGGTTCTGTATTGAAAGATTCAATATATATTTTCGCATGTGAACTTACCTGTGCCTACCAACGCACGCAAGGGCGCGCGCCTTGTACTAGTCTTAAAGCAAATCCAATGGTTCAAAATTCAAGAGATTTGAAGAACAAAAATCTATTGACAGACAAATAGCAAAAATCTTATTATTTTGGAAACCATTGGAGATGCTACGGGAATATTTCCTCCTAGTTGAGAAATATTGACATTTACAAACACATGTAGCATGAATATATGATTCATCCATATTTGTTGCTATCGCATCACGGCCGCGCTTTGCCGTTGCCGTCGGTGACGTTGGACACCGGAAGCTCCACGACAGCTGCCTCCGATGACGGGAGCCGCGTGCACCACCCACGGCTGAACAGCTCCTCCATCTCCTCCAGTGGCCGGCCCTGCGTCTCCGGGCAGAGGAAGTAGAAGAACGTGGCCGCCAGCACGGCCAGCCCCGCGAACAGGAAGAAGGCACCGCCGATGGTCACCGCCTTGTACAGCGACACGAACGTCATAGAGACGCCGGCGTTCATGACGCGGTTGATGGCCACGCCGACGCTGGCGCCCTGCGCGCGCAGCCGGAGCGGGTACACCTCCGAGCTGTACGCCCACGTGATGGGCCCCACGCCGACGGAGAAGGACGCTATGAAGGTGAACACCGTTGCGATGGACAGCACCACAGCCCACGTCGGGGAGTGGCGCGGCGCCGAGCGCTCCACGACGGTGAGGCCAAGACCGAGGCAGGCAAGCGAGGCGATGATGCCCGCCAGGCTCGAGAGGTAGAGCGGCCTCCGCCCGATGCGGTCGACTAGCAGGATGGCTGTCATGATGAACACCGTCTTGGTGACGCCCACGCCGATGGTCGCTGCAAGGATGTGGCTGCGGGTGGCGATGCCGGCTGCCTTAAAGATGCGAGGGCTGTATAGGACCACGGCCTCGATTCCCGTGAGGTGCTGGAAGAAGTGGACTCCGAAGGCCGCGACGAGGATACGCCGGACGGGGGGCGTCGGGTGCAGGAACATCTCCTTCCACACGCCCTTGCCGACGACGACACCTCTCGTTTGGCGGGGTGCGCCTTCGTCTTCGGCGGCGGCGTCATCTGCCGCCAGACCCGCCGCGGTCTTGATCTCCGCGAGCCGCACGTCGGCCTCGCCCGCAGTGTCGGACATGCGCCTGAGCACGGCGAGGGCCTGCTCGACGCGGCCCTGCATGACGAGCCACCGGGGCGACTCCGGCATCGCGAGCACGCTGACTGCGAGCACGGCGCTCGGCAGCGCGCCGAGCCCCAGCATGGCGCGCCAGCCGTAGACCAGCGGCAGCTTGGCTAGCAGGTAGTTGGCCACGTACCCAATCAGGATGCCGAAGCTGATGCAGATCTCGGGCAGCGAGGTGACGGAGCCGCGGATCTGGGCGGACGAAATCTCAGCCGCATAGACGGGCGCGATCATGAGCGCGTATCCGACGCCGACGCCGGCCACGCAGCGTCCTGCCAGGAGCGTACCGAAGTTAGGCGAGAGTCCCATGAGTACTGACCCCGCGAGGAAGATGCAGGCCGCGAGGGAGATGGTGCGGCGGCGGCCGATCCAGTCGGAGACGCGGCCGGCCGTGAGGGAGCCGACGAGGGCGCAGACGTTGAGGATGCCGGCGAGGACCTGGACCTGCGTGTCGTTGGTCTTGAGGTCCTCCTTGATGAACAGCATCGCGCCGCTCATGACGCCCGTGTCTGCGATAAATATAATATAATGCATAATATGCATGCGTGCACCGGAATTATATATATATATATATATATATATATATATATATATATATATATATATATATATATATATATATATATATATATATATATATATATATATATATATATATATATATATGAGAGTAAGTTCATGCATGCATGTTCATTACCGTAACCCATGAGGATGGAGATGATGGAACCAATAATGGAGCACCCCACGGCGTACTTGTTCTTTCCGCCATGGCCATCCCGACGTTGCTTGTTCTCTTCTCCCATGGCTTCTACGCTTATACTTCACGATGCAGCTCGACGAGTGAAGCGGCAACACTCCCGGCCGGTCCACTTATACTACGACCAGTACGCTCCTGCCGGTTTACCTGAGGAAACATTATTATTACACATGTGGACTACATGTATAGGTCAAACATAGGAGTGAACCAAATGGTTACAGCACCCGATCAATCACCAATCTAGCTGCCTGCGCACTATCTATCAGTGCAGCGGTAGGCACGGGCCGGCACGTAGAGAAGTTCAACTCGTGCTGCAACAGAACCGAAAAGTCGTCAGTTCATTCATTCATCAACTTGTGTGCTGCAAGGTACGGATACGTCACCGCCCAACAATTGAGTAGCACACTATACTGAGTTCTTCTTATCTCATCGCGTGAACAGGGACAGCCATACACACTACAGAGATAAACGCACACAAGGCCATTACGCACTTTGGCTGTGCGCCTGTGGCCCAACAAGCTGCCACCGAGAGTGCTGGAAACTGACAACTCACGCATGCCATGGCTTTTGTTGTGTGTCTTGGCAGGTAGTATAGTGCTTATCCGATCCACGCTGAGCTCGAAGGAAGTTTGACACGATAGCTCGGTTTTGAAATGGTTGAAGGAAACACAGCGACACCTTAAAAACGATTTATAAACGTATCTTTGCATGCTTCCGTTAGAACAACATACATAGGACATGCAACTTCTGGATTTTTACTCTCATGCTGCTCGGCTGCAGCATTCACATATATTGCAGATGTCAGTGCGTAGTGGCACGTGTTTCCAGCCAGTTTTAGGTCACACAAGACGTGTTCTTTAACATTTTTAGGGCTTTCGAGCGACCGTTATATACATTAAACCACCTGCTCTAGGCACAACCTTTGTTTAGCGCACGTACGTCGCCTCTAGCAGGGACACACAAGCGAGAGCGCCGCCATCAGGGGTGTTCCTTGTCACATCAAATGTTTGATGTTAATTAGAAGAACTAAACATAGGATAATTATAAAACTAATTGCATAAACCGTAACTAAACAGCGAGACGAATTTATTAAGCCTAATAAATCCATGGTTAAAATATGTTTACGGTAGCATCACATTCGCTAATTATAGACTAATTAGGATTAGGGCATATTCAATTAGTCTGGATTGAGGCAAGAAATTATTCCCGCCGATCAATGTTATACAAATTAGACAATCGTTCCAGGTCTTCATTCCGAGGTAACCGAACAAGCCCTTAATAGATTCGTCTCATGAATTAGTCTTCATTTATGTAATTAGTTTTATAATTAGTTTATATTTAATACTCCTAATTAGTATCCAAACATCCGATATGATATTGACTAAACTTTAGTCACATGGAACCAAAGCGGCGGACATTGGACGGAGCGGCTAACGACGAGGTTGCTGCAGGCTAGGACGGTGGATGAGGCAACTGCGGTGAGGATTCAATGTTAAGGTTTGGTTTTTCACGAGGAGGGGTTTCCATCATAATTAGATGGGAGATAGGATCGGCATCGGCTTTTGGCCCAACAGTGGTGGTGGGTTGAGGGGCACGAGAAAAGTGACCAGAGGTCAAGGGCAAATCTAGAGAATGGAATCATTGGGGTCATCATCAGAGAAGCTGATGTAACATGATGTTTTGTCAGGGTTATGAACTAAATAAAGCCTTAATATACAAGGGGTTAACAAAAACGTCGGAATCAACGGACCACGGTAATATAGTGTACATTCGCCCCTAGTGGGGGCACCACGGAGCTAGCGGACGTTGGAGGATATCCGATTGGACGGAGCCAATAGCGGGGGGCGAGGGTCGCTAGTGAAGTAACCGATTCGGATTAGGGAAGGACGAGAAAGAAGTAGGAGGGTGGACCGTGAGCGGAGAGGTCATCGGTGGCCTAGGCACCGGGCGAGGTAAGCGGGGGGGGGGGGGGGGGGGGGGGGGGGGGGGCAGGGGGTGCGGGGGAAGAGATGGAAGTTGAAGATAAGCTTAGGTATTCTTACCAACGTGCACGCTAAGGGATGGCTAATCTTGGCTAGAAGTGTTTGATATATGATGATTGGTCGGACAATGATGTGAATAGTTCATGAATGTAGTTGAAATATGAAAATTTACTAGTGTGGAGTGCCCGAGTGCTACAAAGTTACGCTAGGCATGTTAGAACAACCATTAGTCATGGAAATGACCTTTGGTCTTCTCTCAAAGCTCTCAAGGTTACTGGTTGAAACAGACGCTCTCCTAGTGAAGCAAGCGGAAGAATGGAGTCTATCGATGGCAGGAAGGCTGATAAAAAAATATTCAAGGATCTAGCACGTCTAAATTTTATTTCGTTTCAAATTAGTGCTGTCCCTAGATCATGTAATAGGACTGCTTATGCACTAGCTGCAATGGGATGTGAGTGCGGGGAGGATGATAATCCCTTTGTGGATCCTCTCTTTGTGTAAGACGATTGTGGTTGCCAATAGTGCAGCATCCGAGTAATGGAATCCCTTTCTATTTTCAAAAAATGCCGTGGTACCCTACAACACCCAACACCCAGAGAATGTTGTGATGCTAGGAAGGGATAAATAAACTCTTCCTATTGTCCACTTTACTTCTGGAATGCCTGGATATATGGTCTTTGGGAAGCGTGGCAACTAGCCCTTTAGATAATGTTTGGTTGGGAGACAAAGAGGAGCTGACTCTGGTTTGTGGGATGATACAAATGTAATTTTCTGTTCTTTTAGAATTACATAGTACAACGTAGGGTTGAGAAGGGATAGGATCAACCCATTTTTTGTTTGGTCTAGAGACATCAAAAGTGGAATCAGCTACGACATGTGGGGCCCATTTGTTAGTTTTTTTTTTATTTTTTCAGTTTTCTTCCTCCCCCTATCTCCTTTGTCCCCGATCCGAAGCCCACCACACGGTCGCGCCTCGCGCCTCCTCTACAACGACAGTGGCAGAGGTAGCCCGCGCGGCAATGGGGCTAGAGCTCACCTACGCGGCCACAGCGGGGGCACCGGTAGAGCAGACCCACGTGATGGCAGTGACATCGCCTTCTCACCCCCCCCCCACTCTCGCGGATCACTTGCCACCGCCATCGGTATCTCACTCGCCTACTCCCTGTTCTGTTCTTCTCGAATCGGACTCTGCCCATGCGCTTGCCCACTTCTTCCCCACCTCCAGCAACTCCGGTGGGCCCCCACTTGTTCTTCAACTCTGGCAGCCCCTGCTCGCCTTCTTTCCCGTTCATCTCATGTGCGCACGGCACTCGTCCCACCGGGGATGCCCCAGTCTGCTTGATTTTTGGGTGCGAGGCGAGCACGCATCTTAGGCAAATATTCACATGTGGGACGTTCTCGCCTTTGGTGGCCTCCCAATCAAACACTACTCGTCCCGGAGCCATCCCATCCCGTCACAGCTCATCCTTGCATCCAAACACTACCTTAGTGCCTCCCGAAATGCTAGAACTGCATGACATCTGGTATTCAATTAGATCAGAGAGCTTAGAAAGTCTAAACAACACATATCACTTGTTACATGAAAGTCTAGTGATACAAGTTTGGTTTGTTTGTGAACCTGTAAATAGGCTTAATTTTTGCGGGTTTGCTACATGTTCGTGGACGCATCCATTTAGGATGTGTTTGGTTTTGCGATAAGAGGGATGTGATGGATCTATTCCCGTTTTAGGTGATGGAATGGTTCCATCTTTGCGTTTGGTTGGGGGATGGTGACATCATTGTTCTCTGTTTGGTTAGAGCGATAAGGATGGCACCTGATATGTCGCGTTGGTGATTGTTAGGCATCTGTTTAGATGGGGCCCACGTGTCATCCTCTCTAGCTCATCTTCTTCCTTCCATCACCGACCGCCTTCGTCTTCCTTCCATCACCGACCATGCCATGGAGTCCGCCCCGACCACGCCAAGGACTTCACACCAAGCTCTACATCTTCCTCCACCGCTCGACGATCGCATGGATCTCGCCCGCCGCTCATCCAATCCCGCCTGGAGCTGGCGCTGCCAGAGCTCCACCCGGAGTCCGCGCCGTTGCTGAGCTCGCCAATGGCCGAGGTCACTCGTGCTGCCACCGGGGCCGCGCTCGCCCATGGCCGGGGCCGCTGCGCCGCTGCCGTCGCCTGACCTACTCGCCCAGTCCGTCGTCGCCTCGCAAGGGCCGGGTGAGGTCATCTGCACTGGAGTCGTAAGCCACCCACTTCACTCGTCGGGGGCCACCTGTACGCTGGGCAAGGGTGGCGCTTGCGCCGTGCCCAGGCCAGCCAGCCACGCCGTGGCCGTGGAAGAGGAAGGCACGTAGACAGAGACAAAACATCGTTGCCAAGGGACGAGCGCATACCTCACTTTTGGAGGGATGGCTTAGTGCTCGAATCTTGAATAATACTCCCTGTTGGGGCGGCTCTATCTCACCTATCTCCGAATCAAACACTAGGACAAATCCACCTCGTCCCTCTCCCGCCCCCAACCAAACACAGCCTTACATTCATTCCTGGAACTGGCTGGAAACACATACGGTCAACCATTGAACGCCTGCAATGTGTGAATGCTGCAACAGAGCAGCATGACGGCTGATCAGTCCTACACCTCGGAAACGCCAAAAGTTCCATGTACTATGTATGTTGTTTACTTGTTTTAACGGTCGTAGCGTGCAAATATGTGTTCTTTAAATCATTTTTTAAGTTGTCGATGTATTTTTCTTAATATTTATTGGAGGAATATATACTTTAGAAACATCATCAAGATATACGAAGAACATAAATATGCACGTAGGCACTGAAATGCCATGCATATATATGGTACATGGTTCATTCGAGATATATACGTGTCAAACGGTCCCGATTAGGCCGTGAGCAACTTGTACTGTTGAGTCATCAGTTTTGTATAAGGTGCGCTGCCGAAACACCAAGTGTGGTGTTTCTAAGTTCCTGCACGTTGCGGCAAAGGAAGGCTGCTGGACGTCTCTTTACATTGAGTCTGAGGTGCGGTACTCGGTGGGAAATCTTGATTGAACGAATGTATATATATAATTAGAAGAAGAAGCAGCAGCTAGAAGCATGAAGATGCAAGCGCGGGTGTCGACGGGTAGGATCGGATCGATCGTGACCCAACGAGTGAACGACAACGTCGTGGGTTATCAACTCTCTTCTCGCCGCTGGCTGGCCGTCCGCTTTTCCACGGAGTGGAGATTATTCTGCCTCGCGCGTACACGAACAAGGTGGGTGCAGTGCTGGCCGTAGGGTAGGACACGAGATGCGACGGCCGGGGGCTTAAATGAAGGAGGGATCCAAATTCAAGTATACAAATCCCCAGGTTCTAGTGTCTATTAGGCATTAGCAAACTAATAAGAAGAAAGACATAAAACTGATCAAGTGGTCCAAAAAAGACAATATCGGCATTTCTTTTTTAGTTTCCTTTCCCCACGGCCCTCGGTTAGAGTGGAGGCGAGGAGTCACGCTACACACATCACACTCTGATCGTGAGTTCGTGATGTGCGCCTTACACACGCGGAGCTGGCGAGCCACGCCGCCGCGAAGAGCTAGACTACCGGAGACACAGACACGGTGCACGAGGACGGCGACCAGGCAGGGCTCCACGACGACGACATCTTGATTCTTTGCTTCTTACGAATTGCGATTACCGATCAGTTGTTTAGGCCCAATATTTTTTTTCTTTTTATTTTTAATCCAAATTAATTATTTGTATAGTATTCCAGACTTCTAGTACTTTGTACCCATATAGTCATATTTTTCTTTTAATTTAGGTGTTAGAATTTTAGAATGTTACCTAAGAAACATTTATCATGGGTGAGAAAAGAAAAAGAATATATTGCTTTTTTAATCTACATTGTTCTTCGATAATTATCATACATCTACAAATATATTGCTTAATCTACATTGTTCCTCAATAATTATCAGACATGTTAAATTAAAAATATGTTATTGAATTTACTTTCGTTTTGCAAGTAAAATTAGTGTCTATATATTATAAAATTTTATACATGATCAAACGGGCCGTTGCGACTAGATCGCGGAAGGGCCCTTCAAATCCTAGCGCCAGCACTGGGTTGGTGGCGTCCTGGACCGCGCATGTTCAAGTTCAACTCGACGCCGCCGATGTGCCCACCAATGGCTTTCCCTCCTGCTCCGTCGCCCTGCTGCCCTTTCCTTGGCGTGCCACCACCGCTAGAACGGACGACGGCGTTCCTCGTAACGCCTCTTTTGCCCGTACCCCGTAGTAGAGGAAAGCGCCGCCGGAATCCAATCGTCAGCCATTAACAAATGCTAACAATGTAAACAGGGAAGAAGAAAGACACCATCGACTGGAACTGGACAATTCTGATTAAAACCAAGCAACTGGGGTGGTGTGAGATAACCACGCGCCTCAGATCCATCGCGATCTTGCTTTTTATATTCGCCCCAATTGTATAATTTCCCGAATTCTTCATCAATCCCAAACTTTACTACTATGATGATGAGACAGGATTCTTACATGCGGCCTATCGCATTATATAATAATATAATACCTACCACGGGTTAATCAACAACGTGATAAGCAGACGAGTGAAATCAAGATAGGTCGCCAAGAAAGACAAAGAAGGCGTACAGTTCGGGTAGTCGACGCACCTGCTCACCGGAAGCAGAATAATGGCCGCAGATCTCACTCTCACCGGAAAGCAGCCACCGATTCCCAGCCGCGCGCCGCCGTCCTGCCCTGACGATAAATCCCCAAGTCGCCACCGCAGAGAGGAAGACAATAAATAGAATGCTGTTCTCGCCTACCAACGCCGCGCGATTCAGAGATATCGATCCGAGCTCTGGATCTGTCAAGTTATTAAGTGTGCTGATCTGCCAAGGGATCTGATCTTATCCTATCCTAACCGTTTGACACTACAGACCCCCCGGTGCGGCAGACTCGCTCGCCAAACTGACGCACTTGCATGCTAGGACTGTCCACCTGTTTCTCACGAGATATGTGGACGTGAATCGGACCCTTGCACGAGGGAGGATTGCCGTCGGGGCCTGAGGTACAAGGTTTTCTTTTATTTTGATTTTTTTCGTCATGAAATAAAGGCACGGACACACGCACATCCTATCTTATTGGACTGCTATTAAAGTCATCATAGAACCACCAAAAGAATACTAATGAACCAAGCTACGCCTAAAGTGTTGTGGTTCTTCCTCTGCATGCCCTCAAACATACTGTAATCTGATTTTAAGATCGGAAATGCTGGGAGGCAGGTGTCCATCCCGTCGGATGACCCCGTCCGTGCGTGGCTGTTCTGATACTTTTGATTCACGTGGTTATATGGTTCCTTCCCGCTTTTTAATTTTTGTGCCACTAGCCGTATCATATTTAGTTCCTGTCTGGCTATCACTAAACTAAAATACAAATTACTTATACAGTTTTTTTTTTTTGAAAGGGACTTGTACAGTTATACTGGAATCTATCTATTACTAGTAGACTGTGTATCAAATACAATACTTAGGCCCCGTTTGGACTAAAGTTTAGCCCATCCCTTTTAATCACCTTTTAGCCCTCATGGATCGAGGGCTAAAAGTGAGGTGCTAAACTTTAACCTAACATTTTTTCATTAGCCCCTCCAAGGTGGGCTAAAGAGGGCTAAAAGTGGTCCTTCATGGCAAAAGACGCATATTACCCCCCACCCTCTTTTAGTCCTGTGCATGAGTATTAATTAGGGACAAATAGGTCATGAGAGAGTACATGGCTAATCTTTAGCACCTGGATCCAAACAGCCCTATGGACTAAACTTTAGCCCCTTCATTCTAAGAGCTAATCTTTAGCCTTGGGCTAAAGTTTAGCCCCAATGATCCAAACAGGGCCTTATACCCGCGAACATAAAATGAACTTATACATGAGTTATACTATATATGCCAACTCCATTAAAAAAATTGAAGGTATTTTAGGTTTGTTATAAGTCATTTTTTTTATTTTGGCCATAAATATCTAACACTTTTTATATTTTAACCTTACAACTAAATTTATTACCAACAATACTTTCATAATATATAGTTCATTTATTTAGAATTTTATTTTTTTCTAGTCAAGTTACAAAAAATTAAGATAATGCTAGGACGGGTGTCTGTTAGCCCGCCTCTTTATAATTTTCTATCTGTTCATTCTCAGTTCATTTATGCACGTCCATTCATCTTCCTTCGCTTCTCCAAACTAATTTTCCTCTAGTGCTCTAGCCCTAAAATTGAGGAGCCCCTGTCTCTAGGCGCAGTGCACTGTCGTATGCCCTCTGTGGCCGTATGCTCAATGCCCGACTTCTTTTGCAGTCTCTCCACCAGCAATCCATCCAAATGGAAGAGCTTGATCTTTCTCTAACTCTTCCTAGACTAATAGAGGGTGTCATCTAGCGGAGTTCTACCTGGTGGCGACGATTCCTCCATTAGGGGTAGAAGATGAGCGCGGAGCAATAAGCGCGAAAATTAGAGGGGAAGCAGGGGACGACGATTACACGTGAAGCAAATAGAAGAAGGTGTAGGATCTTATGTCCCCCGTGTGGTAGGGGGCAAAACAGAGATGAGAAAGGCCATCAAGAAATGTGCTGATTCTATGGCAGGCATGTTGAAATGTTTTTGGAACTTGTTTTGACAACAATTTTTATATGTTGCGGGAGCTTTTTTGCTTTATCATTTCTAGAAGATGTACAATGTTGCAACAAGTTTATTGATTACTTGTGAGTATGTGTCAACACTTGCACTTTTGAATTAATATTTTTATTTATTTTGGTAACGATTATCAGATATTTCAGTTCTATTTTTTGTTCATATATCTACAAAAAATATATTGTTTCTTTGTGTTACAGTATGAGATATTGCAATGTTTCAGTTGGTGATTTTGGGTGTTTGAAATAGATGTTTTCTCATGTTACAGTACAAACAAAGTTGAATGCTAAAAAGAGGGGCTTTAACTTGGATGTTGCAACAAATCTGAAAGTTGCAATCATTTTTCCCAATGTTTAATACACTAGATTCTATTGTGGAGATTGTATCATCTTTGATGTTGCAATGACAAAATTTGTGCACCTTTATTTTAGGATCAAGAGTAATATTTTTTCGATCTCTCTCTCTCGTGCTGCTGGCACCATGCATGGGCAACTGCGGCGTGCAGTAGTGCTCCAGCGAGCGTTGATGTAGTGCTTCGTTTGCGACGCAGGAAAGGCGTGGTTAGGTCATGTTGGAGTGGTTATGTCACTGGTCCATCATTTGGACACTATTGCTCTATATATATATATGTGCGGGGGGGGGGGGGGGGGGGGGAGGGGGGGAGCTTGCTATGTCGTGTATACAATGCTTTCTATGAAATCTTCGGATGGTGTTGACGTTGAAGATGACCCCAAGCCAACACACCAGCAGAGCTTTGGATGTCCAAAGAGGTTGTAGATCAACCTGCAACGCAGCAGGAACGCAGCATAATCGACCAAACTGATCTAGAGACCGATAAGGCCGATGTAGAGCCCGTTCTTGGCTAAAAAACACTCCCGAACTTCTCCCAAGAAGATCCGTCGGGGAGGAGCACATGGAGGATCTTCTAGGACCAGCAAGGCCGTCTAGGATGCTGACAAATCTCACCGGGAGACGTGCCAAATAGCAGGAGGGGATGAGAGGAGTAAAGGGGTAAAAGGAGTTGATAAATTGGTTTGTATGATAATTGGATAGATGGGAAGTCAATCAGCCATGTACCCCTTATTTTATAAGGGGTAGGGGTGGTCTTATCCCATAGAAAAACCAATATGGTATTAATATCATGTCGCTTTATGGAGTTTTCCTGAGATTGGACCAAAACTGTCATAGGCCTATTTAAATTGGCTTGGGCCCAATTTGATTGTCAACATATGCCCCCCTGTTTTTAGGTAAATCATACATGAACCTTGTGGGGGTATTAACCCCTATACCCTTACGGCTAGGCTTGGGTCGGCCCAGATCAGGGGGTCCGGTCCACTGGAAGACGACGCGCGGCCCGGCCAACCTGTTCGGAGTCCCGCGCAAGGAGTCAAGGCAGATTTGGAGATCAAGCAAGATCCTGATCGGTTAGAATATAAATCCATGTCCGGCCACCTATGGCAATTGTAACTGACTAGGATTAGTTTCCAGATCTATAACCCTGCCCCCCGGACTATATAAGGCGGGCAGGGGACCCCTCTAAAAAACATCTCTCGTTGACATACATCAATACAATCAGACGCAGGACATAGGTATTACGCCTTCTTGGCGGCCGAACCTGGATAAAACCTCGTGTCTGTCTTGCATCACCGTCTTGTTTGTGGCTTACGTATCTGTCTGCCGACAATCTACTACCTTGGGCATACCCCTAGGTAGACTGCCGACCATATTTCATCGACAGTGGCGCGCCAGGTAGGGGGTGTGCGTACTGCTCTCCAAGCGAACAAGATGGTCATCATCCCCGGCTCCATGGCTACACCGAACAGCCTCACGTTCACCGTCGATCAGATCACCTGGACCACCGGCTCCGATGACTTCATCGCCATGACCACGGAGGAGGCGCGGATTCAATCTGCGTCGACCACTGCTTCACCTGCATCGGCTATGGCTCCAACCACGGTGGATACAGCTCCGACCACGGTGGATACAGCTCCGACCACGGTGGATCTGGCTCTGACCATGGTACATCTGGCTCTGACCATGCCTGCATCATCTTCAACCACGCCGACAACCCATCGTCCGCTTCCCCGCTACAAAGGGAAGCAGATCGACAACATCGACCTGCTCGACTCCATCGATCGGGTCGGCACCAAACTCGCTGAAACCCTAGCTCTGGTAAGTGCAATTCAAAGTCAACCTAATGAGCAAGTAACCGCTCCCCACAACAGATCTACCTGACCAGCTCGGGCCAGTCGTCCTGCACGACTTGGTACAAATCTCGTGGTCATATCTACTCCTAAAGGGCGCTCCGCTCGTCGCCGGCCAACCTCCGCAACGGGTCTCCGGCTCTCCAAGTATGAAGCCTCGATGGAGAACTACTAGGCCTAGCCCTACGGCCTACGAAACGCTGCCTCCAACTATGCATATAATATACAACGCCGCTCGGATCTGTGTTTTATACATCGACCTCGGCTGGAGCCACGCAACTTCGTCAACATGATCCGGATTGAGGATTATCAAGAAGGATCCGTCCACACAGTCCAAGAGGGTGACTCCAGCTCCTCATCTAGCATCGCATCTAATGCTTCCATCCACACCGAGCTCCAGCATCACGACGATGAAGGCGTCGAATACGATCTGGATATCCCAGACCACGCCCCGGGGTTCCCACAATTCCCGTCTTTCCCACCAAGGTGAGGGGATTTGATCAATGTTGTCAGTAATGATGAACCACCAGCAGTTGGCGAAACAGAACAAGAAAGGATTGCACACGAAGCACGCAATATTGACCGGTTTAATCGCCGACAAATCGAAGCCAAAGCAGAAGAGGAGGCACGACGCATAAGGGTCCAGCCATGTGACCTCAACAATGCCTTTGATAGGGTGGGGGACAAACAGGTCTTCAAGACTCCAAGCGCCAACGTAGCCGTTGCTATGATGACAATGCAACGGCTACCCAATACCCCGAAAATCTAGGTAGTTCGCGATGATATACAAGCTTATCTGACGGCTGCTATGGCCCAGACCGCAGAGATTGTAAATCAAGCCCGGGCTCCATCCGTCTCAGTCGAGTCAAGCCATAGCCACCAGTACTTAAGTTGCTCATAGCCACCCAACCAACGTGGCTTGTGCAACAACAACCCATCAGACAACTGTCAAGGCAGAAACGGTGGCCATGATGGTGGTCGAGATGACAACCGCCATCGGGAGGACAACCGCCGCGACGTTTGGGACGACAACCACCGAGACAACCACGATAATTGCCGCGATAACCATGGTTGCAGGGCTAATCTAGATGGCAACTGAGATCACCGCGATGGCAATAACGATCTCCGCCATTACCTCGGAGGACGTGATTTGCGCAATCACATCAACTAGAGAGCCAACGATCATGCATCCCATGAAAGCTATCACCGTATGGAATATGATACTGCCCACGGCCTGTCGGGTTTGAAGCAGTTTACTTTGCACCTTCGCCAAGTCATATGGCCTAAGAACTTCAAGCTCGAAAAACTTCAGAAGTACGACGGCAAGGAGAACCCTGAATTATGGGTCATGCTCTATGAAACTACGTGCAGATCAGCCATGGCTGATGAGCATGTCATGTCTAACTACTTCCTAGTCGTTGTTGGCCATGTAGGTCACCAATGGCTGGTCAGCTTGCCAGCGAAGTACTTTGATTCTTGGTAAGAGCTCAAGCAAGCCTTCATCGACAACTTCATTGCTACTTGCGAGCAACCCGGCAACAAATATGATCTGCAGCGGATTTGAGATCGGAAGGATGAGCCACTGCGCGAGTACGTCCGGTGTTTCTCGGAGATGCGCATCAAGGTCCCATCAATCTCCGACAATGAGGCAATCGAGGCTTTCATCACTGGCCTACGCTTCCATGACGCCCTAAGGGATAAGCTCCTCCGCAAGAGACCTGAATCAGTTACAGCGCTCCTGGCCACTGCTAAGAAATATGCGAACACCGATGACGCTAAAAAGATAATTATCGAAGAAGCAGCAAGGGTTCCATGCTCCGACCACCCCCACACCACGACGACTACCATGGCAACTGTGGTCGGAACGACAATTTTGACCGCCGCAACCAGCGCAACGACTCCTGCGATCACCGCGACCAATGTAATCAGCGGCGTAACCGCCGTGACGATTACAGGGGCAAGCATGCTCAGGAAGACGACGGTGAGGTCAACACCGTTAAGAAATGTGGCGGACATCGTAACTACGAAGAAGACTACGCCAAAGCATTGAAAGGGCCCTGCCAGCTCCATCCCAAGTCAAACCATACCATGGAGAATTGTCGCGTTCTCAAGTCTATCTACACACGTCAACAGGCTCCGGATACATCCGACAAGCCTAACGACATAGGGGAACAGTGCAACGAGGATAACGACGATGAAGACGCAGATCCCCGTCACAAGTACGTTAAGCCAACCGATCGCGTGCACACCATCATTGGAGGCAAAGTGTCCATCGAGACCAAATGAGAACGCAAGCTGCTCACCCGCACTTGCTTGAACGTGGCCAACACCGACAACCTCATCGCCAATCCATGGCTCCCTCCTTGGTCTCACCGTGAGATCTCCTTCAGTAGAAAAGACCAATGGGCCATAATACCTAAACCAGGACATTTTCTCCTAGTCCTCGATCCTTGTATCAACAAAGTTCAAATCAATAGAGTGCTGATTGACGATGGCAGCTCCATTGATATACTATTCAAAAATAGTCTGCCAGCCCTAAAGATAACCTAGGCGGATCTCAAGCCATACGAGGCACAGTTCTAGGGTGTTCTCCCTGGACAGAGCTCTACACCTCTTGGGCAGATCACGCTACCTGTGTAGTTTGGGACCCCGGACCACTTCCGCACTGACTACGTCAACTTCATGGTCGCTAACTTCGACGGCACCTACCATGCTATCCTTGGTCGACCATCGCTCACCAAGTTCATGGCCATACCTCATTACAGGTATCTGGTGCTCAAGATGCCTACCGAGAAAGGAGTTCTAACCCTCAGGGGTAACGTATACATAGCTTATACCTACGAAGACGACAACTTTAAAATAGCAGAGGCTCATGACCTCTCTATTCACATGGGCAAGACCATGCTCGATGCCAAGAAGACCTCGGCCGACCACCTGGAGATCCCAGAGCTCGAGGCTCCACGCAAGAACATCAAGTCTAAGGAGCACAAGGTGATCCAGCTAGTCAACGGAGATCCTAGCAAAATGGCCCTTATCAGGGCCAACCTGGATCCCAAATAGGAAGACGCGCTCGTCAGGTTCTTGAGGAGCAACGTGGATGTGTTCACATGGAAACCTGCTGACATGCCCGGTGTACCTCGAAACTTGATCAAGCACTCCTTGAATGTCAACGGCAAGGCCAAACCTATCAAGCAGAAGCTATGATGGTTCGCTCACGACAAAAAGGAGGCGATTAGGGTAGAAGTTACACGGCTTTTGGCAGCCAGATTTATGAAAGAAGTGTATCATCCAGAGTGGTTAGCTAACCCGGTTCTTGTATGCAAAAAGAATAATGAATGGAGAATGTGCGTTGATTACACTGATCTCAACAAACACTGCCCTAAGGACCCCTTCAGCTTACCTTGCATAGACGAGGTCGTAGATTCAACCGCCGGTTGCGAGCTGCTTTCCTTTCTCGATTGCTACTCTGGTTATCACCAGATCGCTCTCAAAAAGGATGACCAGATCAAGACATCTTTTATCACACCTTTCGGCGCCTACTGCTACACAACCATGTCATTCAGGCTCAAGAACGCCGGGGCTACCTACCAACGCGCTATACAGGCCTGCCTCAAAGATGAGATAAAAGATGACCTCATCGAGGCTTATGTTGATGATGTAGTTATCAAAACCAAGGAAGCACATACCCTTGTTGACAACCTAGAACGCACCTTTGCAGCTCTTAACACATTCCAATGGAAATTAAACCCAAAGAAGTGCATCTTTGGTGTTCCTTCTGGCATACTACTTGGCAACGTCGTCAGTCACGACGGCATACATCCTAACCCGGAGAAAGTCAAAGCTGTCTTGGACATGAAGCCACCCAAAAAGGTGAAGGATGTTCAGAAGCTTACCGGATGCATGGCCGCTCTCAGCTATTTCATATCAAGATTAGGCAAAAAGGGATTACCGTTCTTTAAACTGCTCAAAGCATCCGAGAAGTTTGAGTGGTCGGAGGAAGCAGACGCTGCCTTCACACAGCTGAAACAATACCTTACGCTGCCTTCACATAGAGAAGATGAAACACTCCTGCTTTACATTGCGGCGACTAATCGAGTGGTCTCCACTGCCATGGTGGTCGAGCGCGACGAGCCCAGCCACGTCTACAAGGTACATCGACCAATCTATTTCATCAGTGAGGTACTCAATGAATCCAAGACTAGGTACCCACAGATTCAGAAATTGATCTACGCCATACTGATAACATCCCGAAAGTTGAAACATTACTTCGACGGATATCGTGTGGTGGTCATGACTGAGTACCATCTGCGAGACATCATTAGCAACAAGGATGTGAATGGGTGCATCGTCAAATGGGCAATGGAGCTATGTCCCTTCTCCTTGGAATTCACAAGCCATACTACAATCAAGTCTTAGGCACTCGTTGATTTCATCGTCGAGTGGACAGACTTAAGCACGCCTACCTCTCAGGGGCTTGATGAGTATTGGAAGATGTACTTCGACGGCTCTCTTAACATCAACAACGCAGGAGCAGGAGTCCTTTTCGTGTCACCATCCAAGGAGCAGCTTCGGTATGTCCTCAGGATTTATTTCCCAGCATCTAATAATGCCGCCGAGTACGAAGCATGCCTACATGGTTTGCGCATTGCGGTCGAGCTCGGTGTTAAACGTCTCTATGTCTATGGAGACTCAGCTCTAGTCATCAACCAACTCAATAAGGACTAGGACACAACCAGTGAAAAGATGGATGCATACTGCAAATCGATCAGAAAGCTAGAAGGCAGGTTTTATGACATCGAGTACACACACGTGGTCCGGGACAAAAATCAAGCAGCAGATGAGCTATCAAAGTTAGGATCATCCCGAGCCAAAGTCCCACATGGCGTATTCGTCCAAGACCTGCTCATGCCTTCCATCAAAGAGGAAGATCCCATGGTCGACAAGCCTCTAGACAAGCAATTGGTGGCTACGGTTCCGGCGTTGAGCACCACCGAGCCACCTTCGACCACTCATGAGCCCGACTGGAGAGTACCTTTCATCAAGTACCTAACAGATGGCAGCGGTTACACTGATCGAATAGAAAACGAGCGCCTAATGCGTCGTAGTAAGCAGTATCCGCTCGTCAATGGCAAGTTATGGCGCAAGAACACAAAGGAAGAAATCTTGATGAAGTGTATAACCTAGGAGGATGGTGAACATCTCTTGGACCAAATCCACTTTGGCTCCTGCGGTAACCACGTAGCCTTGAGAACGCTAGTCGACATGGCTTTCCGAGTAGGGTTCTATTGGCCATCAGCGGTAGCTGATGCAGAGAAGCTAGTCCACCACTGTGAGGGTTGTCAGTTCTTCGCCAAGAGAATCCACGTACCAACACATGAGATCTAGACAAGACTAGCCTCTTGGCCCTTCGCATGCTGGGGACTGGATATGATCGGGCCCTTCAAATTAGCTCCTGGGAAATTTACATGTGTCTTTATGCTGATCGACAAATTTTCTAAGTGGATAGAGTACATGCCTCTGGTACAGGCATCTTTAGAAAAGGCTATAACATTCCTCGACTAGGTCATCCACCACTTCGACATACCCAACAGCATCATCACTGATCTAGGTACTCAGTTCACCGGGAATGCTTTTTGGGACTTCTGCGATGAAGGGAGCATAGTAGTAAAATACATCTCAGTGGCGCACCCTAGAGCTAATGGATAGGTCGAGCAGGCAAATGGTATGATTTTGGATGCATTGAAGAAGAGGATGTATAGAGAAAATGACAAAGCTCTCGTAAGATGGCTCAAAGAGTTACCAGCCGTGGTCTGGGGCCTCAGAACTCAGCCCAGTTGTAACACCGACGTCTCACCATACTTTATGGTTTACAGTGCTGAGGCAGTCCTCCTAGCAGATATAGCTTTCAGATCAGCACAGGTCGAGAACTTTGACAAAGGCAAGGTCAATGAAGTGTGGGAGCTAGAAGTGAATAGTGCAGAAGAGAAGCGGCTCAATTCTTGCATACGTACAACCAAATACCTTGCTATTTTGCGTAGGTACTACAACAAGAACGTTAAAGAGCGGTTCTTCATGGTCGGGGACCTAGTCCTAAAGTGGAAGATGAATTAGGCTGGTGTCCATAAACTCGCAACTCCATGGGAAGGACGCTTCATGATCAAGGAAGTCACACGACCAACGTCTTACAGGTTAGCTCACTTGGATGGTACAGACGTACCCAATTCATGGCACATCGACAAGCTTAGGTGTTTCTATGCTTAACTACTGAGATATGTACTCCTCTTGTACTTTCGATTTAATTCAATAAAGCTATTATGATTTCTCCGACCACTTTGATGTGTCACTTTGAATTTTACGGTCATTCTAACTTAGCCAGTCAAAGCCGAGCACCATTCCTTCCTGGGTTTTCGGAGCAGGCCCTGTCTCCGGTTCCTCCCAACACGTGCATGGGATCCGCTCTCTACGCTATGGGTGATCGCAGGCCCCCCTGGTTTGACTTGTCTGCGTCTATGTGTGCATAGGTCACACACCTCACACTCTGACCACATGGCAAATTAGGGCCGTATAAACTTTTTAGGATGACATGTTGAGTAAACTGGTACAACTAAACAGAATGCTAACATGTTCTCACTTAGTTACACCAACACAAGTTTGAAGCTTAAATACATTTTATACAAAACAAACAAGCTTATGATGATATACAGTTATGTTATTATAAGCTTGCCTGAAGAGGCCCAAGTTTACAATAACACAACTATATCCTTCTTCTATAGCTCTAGCCTATCCTGTTGGCTGGTCGGGGCACGCGGCACCTGCTGCTCGCTGCTTCCGACATCCTGCTCGAGTCTTGGGGACTCTTGTACTGGTTGAGCTGAAGAGGATGGCCCCGCTGATGCCTAGCAAGTTGAGACCGTAGGCTTCGCCGGTTGGCTTACAACTGATGGCGTTTCTAGCTGACTTGTTGATGGCGTACCCTGTACAAGTGCTTTCCTTTCTCCACATAGGTTAATGTCACCAATTATCTTTGAAGATAGGTCCAGCTAGGTCATCCGAAGCTCCTCAGCCTTGTCTGGATCTACCTCCTTCAGGTACCTAGCCTCCAGGCGCTTGAGATCGATCAGGGGGTAGTGGGCACGCACCATGCTTAGCACATGTGTGCCTGTGTACTCACCTGCCTCCTTCACGAACTCTTGGAACCATCCCCATACCTTTTGGCATCTCTCGACTAGTCTGAGCTGCGGCGTCCTTGGCACTTCCTCTATAAGCGCTGGGTCGATAAGGTTGAGGACGGGCAAAATGCCAGTTGCCACTTCCTAGCACCGGTTCTTCCATGTGTCCCGATCCTCGGTGATCTCTAGGCATCGCACCTTCCAGCCGTCATGATCTTTCATCACGGTTTCCAGATGCTTCTTGGCATTGACTTTTAAAACTACAAACCGCATAAGACATTAAAATGTCACGCCACGACAAGATAAGGCGGGCAACAGAGTGAGCAAGGTGGTCTAGAACACTTACTTTTCAGTTTCTCCTTCATCTTGGTTGTGTAGTCCCGGAGTTGCGACTGGTCGTGCGCCAGTTTCTTGTTGTCCTCCTTCAGGCAACCACACTCTATGGCCACATGGCTATTCTCCTCTTGGAGATGGACTACTTTGGCTTCTAAGCCTGCACTATAGTTGTTACTACCAACAATGCAACAACACATGTCATGCACTTGTTGTGATAAAGTGACAACTTACTTGTGTTTTTCCTGCTCTTTGTTACTGAGCTGGATAACTAGGTTCTGGTTCTGTGCCTCTTGCTCCGTCCTCTCCTGGTTGGTGGCTTCAAGTTGGTGGCGCAAGCGTTCCACCTCGGCCGCCAGCTCTTTATTGCTTGCT
Source organism: Miscanthus floridulus (assembly GCF_019320115.1). NCBI lineage: Eukaryota > Viridiplantae > Streptophyta > Magnoliopsida > Poales > Poaceae > Miscanthus > Miscanthus floridulus. Next base: position 35,971,839 of record NC_089590.1, on the reverse strand, counting down.
GTGATCCCCCTCAATCTGGTCGAAGCACTTCTTGCGGTACCTTGCGGTCTTCATTAAGTCCTGCATTTAAAAAAGCTAAGTCAGACAGTTTGACTAGATAGCAGGATCAAGTGGTCAAGCAAAACATACCTAGACTTCCATCACCAGACATTTTGCCGCTCGTTCAACTTTCATGGTCTCTTCGACCTCTGGGATTTCCTCATGCACAACCCATTGGTCGTTCCGCCAGCGCGACACATATACATGTTGTCACTTGTCTTAGGGACGGCCCAGGACCTCCTCTACTTCGTCCTCTTCAGCCTCTTCTTTGGGTAGCGGTGCTGGTCTAGAGTTTGCAGCTTCTGCGATCACTATAGCCTTCCCATGGGCCGTAGCATCAGCAAACGTGCTCTGTGCCACCTCCGGCTGCTGCTCCTCGGTTTGGTCTATTACCCTTGGCGCTGAAGTGTCCCCCTCAGCAGGGTTAGTGCTCGGAGCACCTGTACTTGGCTCGGCTCTCCCCTCGACCACCTACTCAAAGACTGTTGTCTGGCCGCTTGTCTGCTAGGGTTCTAGCGGACTTTCTGCTATAGGTTCCTCCATAGCCGGCTGCTGTGCAGTTTTCTCTAACACTACTGGCGGAGCCACGCCGCTCCCGGCTAGTTGGTCGGGATTTTTGGTAGACGCTGACCTAATATATCTGAGATAAGTTCAGAAGACAATAATATTCAATATAAATTGTAAGCTTACATCAAGGTTACAAATACTTATAGCTTGGAAGCACGGAATGATGTGGCAAAGGCGCGTCTCTTTGGCCGCGCCTACTCCACATGCTCTGTGGGTGCCACCTGGTCTCCCTCTATGACCAGCACCAGCGCCGGGGCTTGATGCTCGACCCCTTTGCCGCTTGTCCTCTGCACTACAGTGGTCGGCGATGCGGGTTTATTTGGCACAGAGGAGCCACCTTGCTCCATCGACTCTAGTTGCCTCCTCCTCTTTTGAGGGACAAGTCGAAAGATGTCTGCATCCTTTGTTTCATCGTCCAACAATGTAAAGATCGCTTGACGATGCTTGCTGGCCGCTGGCCATTTCCTAGCAGCTCTGGTCGTTGTCTCCTCCCCAATTCCGAGCATGGCCCAGTCGATGTCTTTGATCTCAGCGCTGGTCTGGGCGGTTGCGCCTGGTACTTGCGGCCAATCTACACCGAGGGGTGGAGACACGTACATCGTTGCTCTATCACGACCATTAATCTGGGAAACACAAAGGAGATAACACAGTAAGTTTCTGTTATAACATAAAACTATGGGTATAAGGCAAAATGATTTACCTTTGGGGGAGGTCAGGCGAGCTTGAAAGCGTGCTCAATGTCGCTCAATCTGACATAATTTGGATCAGCTAAGTTAAATAGCTCTCCAATTCTGGCTTTGACTTCGACCTTGTCAAGTGCCTCTTGCCTGGTCCTTGTTGGATCTGCGCTACCCTGGTACTCGTAGCTAGGATGTACCCTCCTCTGGTAGGGCTAGATCCTTCGGCTGATGAAGTTTCCGACCATGCTTGGACCATCCAGTTTCCTCCACAGGATCATCCCAAGTAGTTCTTGGATCTGTTCTAGGTGCTTGGGCTTTTCCGACCAGCTATTCTTCTTCTCCGGAATGAATCCCACATTGCACAGTGTGATCGTGTTTGGCTCTTCGTGGATGTAGAACCACTTCTTGTACCAGTCATCTAGCGATGTGTTCCAAGGGTAGTACAAGTACTAGGCCTTCATCCCGTCATGCAGATTGAGGTACACACCTCCGGCTATCTTCGAGCCACCGCTTCCTTTCTTCCACAGACAGAAAAGATGGCGAAAGAAGTCGAAATGGGGCTGGAAGCCACCATATGCTTCACAAAGATGAATGAAGGTGGAGACAAGAAGAATCGAGTTGGGATGCAGATTGCAAATCCCAATCTCGTAATACAAACAGAGCCCCTGAAGGAAAGGATGCACTGGAACTCCAAAACCCCACTTGAAGAAATCTTCGAAAACCACAATCTCACCTAGTTGTGGATCGGGGTACCCTTCTCCTTCCAGCGTGCGCCATCCTGTGAGTGCCTTGTTGTGGAGTATTCCCATGATGACGAGGTCTTCGATGGTCTACTTGTTGCTTCTTGACTTCCACCACTCCTTCGCCATGACTCTGGCTTTCTTCTGGGCGTCACTCTTCGCCATGAATCTGCCCTTGCTGATGGAGGTGGATATGGTGGAGGGGTGATTGGTGATGATTTCGGAGGTATTAGGGTTGGCAAGAGGAAGAAGAAGGCTGCGACAGCGAATGGTAATGGGGATCGGTAAAAAGTAACTTACCAGTTCTATATTATAAATAACCAAGAGTTCCGCCGTTTCATCTACCCAAGATTCTTGGGAGATGTGCGCATGCACCGCAGATGATTGTTTTCACAACCTCGAGATCTATGCCAATATATGCGCCCCTTCGTTATCAGTGTATGCGCCTCTTCGTTGCTATTGTGAGAGGGCCCACACTGACGCACCTCCTTATAGGTGCCAAGCGACTGTTTGCTTGAAAGGACAAGAGGGCAGTATGACGTGCTATACCCATCTGCTTTTTTGACCAGACGTGTTAGATTGGACTTGACAGAGTAAGAAGATAAATAAATGCACCAAATAATAGTACAAGCGGCATTCGTTTCTTCGCTGCATGTCTCGTGCTCAGGGATGGTCTAGACCACTGTTGTGCTCGGGGACTGCCCAGACCACTACCGTACTCGAGGATTGCCCAGACCACTACCATGCTCGGGAACTGCCCAGACCACTAGCGTGCTCAGGGACTGCTCCGACCACTACCGTGCTCGGGGACTGCACCAACCACTACCATGCTCGGGGACTGTTCCAAAGAATGCTCGGCGACTGCTCTCCTCGGCTACATGTGACGTGTACTCACATACAGTCGAGAGGCATTTATTTGGACCTTTTCTACAAGGCTTATACTTCTCCTTCTAGCAAGCTCGGGGACTAAATTGGTACGATGCACCTATCGGTGCATCTCGTATTGATTGTATGACGACTGGATTCTTAACTTCAGTGGAAATTCTTTTTAGACCCTAGCACCACGTGCCTACGTCACCTACTACCAGGCTCAGGGACTAAGTGAGCACACTTCACCTTGCGGTGAATGTGTTTATTTTATCAACCCCTACGCTTTGACTGATTGCCAGGATTACTACTGTCCAAGGGTCACTTACATTTCTTATCAGAAATACAAGTGGGCACACTTGATAAGGAAAGAAATCTTTTTCTTCTTTCTTTAAGAGCACCATGCATTCTTTGGACAACTGGAATCTTCCGCTATAATCGTGGTCTACTGCTCTCAGTTCTGATTAGAATGCTGCCGCATTTGATTGGTCAATGTTTTAATTAGTTGAAGATGACATGAAGACGGATCGCATTAGTCGAAGGAGATCCAATGGCGTGTCGTAGCATAATACATGGTGCTCGAGGACTAGCTGTGAGGGAATTAACCCCTATACCCTTACGGCTAGGCTTGGGCCAGCCCGGATCAGGGGGTCTGGTCCACTGGAAGACGACACGCTGCCTGGCCAACCTATTCAGAGTCCTGTGCAAGGAGTCAAGGCAGATTTGGAGATCATGCAAGATCCTGGTCGGTTGGAATAGGAATCCTTGTCCGGCCACCTATGGCAATTGTAACTGGCTAGGATTAGTTTTTAGATCTATAACCCTGCCCCCGGACTATATAAGGCGGGCAGGGGACCCCTCTAAAAAACATCTCTCGTTGACATACAACAATACAATCAGATGCAGGACATAGGTATTATGCCTTCTTGGTGGCTAAACCTGGATAAAACCTCGTGTCTGTCTTGCATCACCATCTTGTTTGTGGCTTGCGCATCTGTCTGCCGACAATCTACTACCTTGGGCATACCCCTAGGTAGACTACCGACCATATTTCATCGACAAACCTAAAAACACTATTAAAAAACCAAACAGCAACGATACCCATCTCATCGGCTGCTTAGTGGCTAAGGGCGATGTATACATCGGCTATTTTTGTTCTAAGGGCGATACATGTATTGGCAATTGCTTGGAGAGCACTTAGGCTTCTTGCCAAACACTTGGAAAATAGTTTTTCAAGTACCTTCTATTTATTGCTCTTGTGAGACGTTCACCTTGCAATGTCTCTAGCAGATAGGAATTACCGAATATGACTTTGATCACTTTGTAAGGACCCTCCCAATTTGTGACCACTTGCCAAACAAATTGCTCTTTGATCCAATTGGAAGTATGGTTTTCCACACTAATTCTCCTACTTGGAAGGATTTGCTCTTGACTTTCTTGTTATATGCCTTGGCAACTCGAGCCTTGTCTTTCTCTATTTCATTGAGAGCTTTTAATCTCACATCAGTCACCTCATCGATATTATCCATCATCAAGTCATGATACACAACAACAGATAATCATTTTATTTAGCAAGCCTGTATGCATCCAAATTCACTCTCACAGGTAACACGGCCTCTTGACCATATACCAACTCCAAAGGAGTAACTTTTGTAGCACCATGCCTTGAAATACGATGTGCCCATAGAGCTTCAGACAAAACTTCATGCCACCTCCTTGGATTTCCTTCCATCTTCTTTTTGTTAAGCTTGATCAAAGTCTTATTACTAGACTCAGCCTAGCCATTACCTTGAGCATAGTATGGAGATGAATTGAGCAACTTAATCTTATATAATTCAGCAAATTCCCTCTCCTCCTTAGACAAAAGATGTCCCTTGATCTATAGTTAATGTTTGAGGGATGCTGAATCTATGGATAATATGCTTAGTAATGAACTCAATTACCTCCTTGTGTGTTATATTCTTCAAAGGAACTACCTCAGTCCACTCAGTAAAGTAATCCATAGCAACCAACACAAATTAGTGCCCCTTTGAAGATGGGGGATGAATTTGGCCAATGAAGTCTAACCCCCAACCACAAAAAGGACATGGTTTGATGATAGGATGAAGCATAACAACAGACATAAGCTAAATATTTCTAAACTTCTAGCACTCTTCGCATCCTTTGTAGTAACGAAAGCAATCGGCCATCATAGTAGGCCAATAGAAACCAGCTCTACGCAATAACCACTTCATCTTTAGGGCCGATTGATGCGTACCACAAATGCCTTCATGGACTTCTCCCATAGCTACTCTTGCTTGATCTGATCCCAAGCACTTAAGCAACAAGTCTTTAGTGATTCTCCGATAGAGCTCATCATTATGCAACACATGTTTGAAAGCGCTCTGCTGAACACTTTTATCAATTCTAGAACTTGGATCACGTAAATATCTCAATAAAAGAGTCCTCCAATCTTCTAAATCAGCCTCAACATCACTAAAAGTTATGTCGGGCCGATTTGGGAGCTTCTCGGGTGAAGTAACCGGGCTAGCCATAGGGGAGTCAACCAAGCCGACTGGGGCAGTCGGCTTAGCTGACTTGGTGGAGCCGGCCTAGCTGACTAGGGTAGTTGTCCTAGCCAACTTGGCTATAGCAAAGAGGGAATCGACTGAGCCAACTTGGTCAGTCGACTTAGCTGACTGATCTATATCTGCACGAGAAAATTAAAAGTTTCATGCATCGATTGTTCTTGAATATGAAAATTACACCCATCGACGTCATAGCAAGATGCTTGTTGAGCTAACATGTTGGCCTTTTGATTTTCATACCTCGGAATATGCCAAATTTAGAATTCGGCAAAATAGCCAATAATTTCAAGGCAAGCATCAAGACAAGTTCTTAGTGATCCTTCTAAACATTGAAATTCACTGGCAACTTGTTGTACCACTAGTAAAGAATCACCATATGCTTCAACATGTTTTACCTCCATGGAACGCAACATGATCAATCTGAATAAGAGGGCTTCATATTCGGTTTGATTGTTGGTACAATGGAAATCTAATCGGCTTGACATTCTAAGTTTAGCACCATTGGGAGAAACAAGAATAATACCAACACCTTGGCCATCTTTACAAACTGATCCATCAAAATAAAGTTTCCATGGGGTAAAAGTAAGGTAATTGATATCATCATCTAGATCAATACCATGCTCAACAATAAAATCAACAAGAACTTGACCTTTTAATGTTTTCAATGGTTCAAAAGTCAAGTCATATTCAATTAGTGCATATGCCCATTTGCCTATCCTTCCACGAAGAATTGGCCGATATAACATGTGCTTTATCACATCGGCCTGGCAAGCAACAACACATGTACTAGACAAAAGATAATGTCTCATCTTAGCACAAGCATAGTACAGTGATAAGCATAATTTTTCTATATGGGCATACCTTGTCTTGGGATCAAGAAGACGACAACCAAGATAAGCAATCACATATTCTTTACCTTCGTCTTCTTGAGTCAAAATGACCCCGATTATCTTCTCTTTGGTGGCAATATATAATTTGAAAGGAACTCTTTTAGGTGCATGAAGAACCGGTGGTGTTGACAAATATTCCTTTATCTTCCCAAATGCTTCTTGTTGCTTTGCCCCCCAAGTAAATTCAGATTCATCCTTTAGCTTCAATATGGGGTGAAAGGAATAATTTTCCCGGACAAGTTAGCAATAAATCTTCTCAAGTAGTTTACCTTCCCTAGGAACTTTTGCAAGTCCTTCTTGCATGTTGGTGCCTAAACTTTCTTGATCTTCTCTATCCTCTTGGGATCAACCTCTATGCCTTTATCACAAATAATGAAGCCCAAAAACTTCCCAGCCGATACTCCAAAAGCGCATTTGAGTGGGTTCATCTTTAATCCATAGCGGCGCATCCTCTCAAAAGCAAGACGTAAATCGACCAAATGAGATTTATGGGCAGCCGATTTGATAACAATATCATCAATATACACCTCCATAATCACCCTAATTAGATCATGGAAAATTAAATTCATAGCTCTTTGATAAGTAGCACCTGCATTCTTTAGCCTAAATGTCATCACAACCCACTCAAAGAGACAAACAAACCCAGGACATATGAAGGCCGTCTTAGACATGTCTTCTTTGACCATGAAAATCTGATTATAACCGGCATTACCATCAAGAAAGCTAATAACCCGATGTGCTAAAGCATCATTGATAAGCATATCGGCTATCGACATAGGATATTTATCTTTTGGAGTGGCTCTATTAAGATCTCTAAAATCAATGCAGAATCTGATCTTCTTAGAATCTTTCTTCTCAATAGGCACAATATTAGAAACCCACTCTGCATACCTGCATGGTTGAATAAACCCCGCTTGCAACTACTGATTAATCTCTTCTTTAATCTAGTTGTAGATTGTAGAATTAAAGCAACTGGGGTGTTGCTTGAAAGGCCTGAATCCTTTCTTAGTGGGGAGTCGATGCTCAACAAGCTCTCAGCTCAATCCAGACATCTCTGTATAATTCCATGCAAAACAATCAACATATTCCTTGAGAAGCGCGATTAACTCAACTTTGTAATCGGCTTCCAAGTTTTGATTAATAAACGTCGGCCAGGGCATAGAGCCATCCCTAATATCAACATGTTCCTAAGGGTCGGCTGATGTAAAACCTTGGCCCAACTTATTAAGCTCATCAAAATCATCAATAGCTTCACAAGCATCAGTCTTATTAGCCCGATACTGTTCAACACGATGTTTTAACCATTCAACATTGGCATCCATTACAATAAATGATTAGACGATGATATTGAGCCAATTATCAATTGGCTTCAGAGATATAGGAACAAAGCCTAGCTTGGTAACACTAATAAATTCATAGCTAGAAAGATCTCTACCAGATAAGTAGGCAATAGCATCATGCCCCCCGAGCTTAGGAGCTTTAGCTGTAGCAACGTCAGTCGATGAATCTGAATGCACAACCTCAAAAGCATCTCCCACCCATTGGATGAGAAATTGGTGCAAGCTAGATGGTACACAGTGATTGGCATAGATCCAATGATGCCCAAGTATCAAGTTATAGCTACCTTGCACGTCGGTGATGAAGAATGTCGTGGCCAAAGTCTTGCTTCCAATGGTGAGCTCCATGTTAGCAACTCCTCTGGCTAGGATGGGAGCACCTCCTCCAACACCGCTGATCATCATGTTGATCTTGATCAGCTCCTCATCAGTGCCACCGAGCTTCTTGTAAAGCAGATATGGCATCAAGTTCACCATCACCCCACTGTCCACCAACATATTGTGAATCGGAGTGCCATTTATATGGCCCTTCATATATAGAAGCTTGAGATGGTTGATGGAGTTATCTAGTTTCTAAAATACAGCACTCTCCATTACGAAGTTAAACTCTGCCGCTACCAAATCATCTCCAAGAATATAGTAATCGGCAGGCGTATTGACCGCATTGACCTTCGCCCTCTTTGGAGTGGCCTCATAGTCAACCATATCCTCATTGGGAACCTCAGGGACCTCCATGCCCACTAGGGCAGCAACGATAGATGCAAAATCATTGGAGGACACCTCAGAAGCACCTGAGATAGTGGGAGTCAGCTCAGCCGATTCTAGATCTTCTAGAGTAGTAGAAGCAGAGGGAGTCAGCTTAGCCGACTCTAGAGGATCAACGGTGGCAGGGGCTCAACATAGGAGTCGGCTTAGTCGACTCTAAAGTTAGTGAAGCTAATTTGCTAGCAACAGCAGTAGCGGTGTTTTTATCTAGCGGAGGGATTTTGACATGTACGGGGTTGAAGATTTCACCCTCCATCTTGGCAAGCTTCTCCCTCTTCTGTTGCTTATGCCAAGCACACTGCAATTTATGCCGTTGAGTTTTATTCAACCGACGAGGACACCATATGGGTTGATGGTACTTTGAATCTCCTTCGATGCGCTTCTTTTCTTCAACTCTAGCAACATCTTTAGGAGCTTCATCTTGCTTAGATGCTAAAATCGGCCAATCATGATTAGTGATAGGAGCTTCCATGGAGCCGATTGTGACAACCAATTGATGTCAAGCTCTTGGTGGGGGAATAACAAGAGCCTCAACCTTCTTAGGCACATAAACATGCTGCATCGATGCCTTTCCTAATTCTTGTGGAGCCACAAAGTCTTGACTTGCACCACCGGAGCTTGATTGATCGTGGTTCAATTGGCTAAACATGGAGGTTCGTGGGACTTGACCAGCAGGCTATCCCCACCTTTGTTGACTATACATAGGCACCGCCGAAGGATACGACACCCAAACTCCATAGGGACCCCATTGTGGCATAACAGGAGGCAAAATCATGGGACCCCAGTGAGATACACGAGGAGCAACTCTCTGAGGTGGAGCTGCTAGTAGCACCACCGTCAATTGCTTAGACTTATCATCTTCTCGCTTAGGTGGAGTAGACTCTTTTTTTAATGGCCGATTCTAGGAATCAGCCTTTTGTTGCCTGTACTTGGTCATGAGCCTATCAAAAGTGCATTGTTTCTTGACCAACTCTCCCTGGTTCTTCTTTTCATTAGTCTTCCAAGTGCCATTCTCCGGCCGCTGTGGAACATACGTGCGCAAAACACGAACACCGGAGGAACTCGGGTAGCTAGAACCATGGGAGTCGGATAAGCCAACTGGGGCAGTTGGCTCAACCGACTTGGCTGGCACTATGGTGGGGTTGACTTAGTCAACCCACTAGGTTAGGTGAGCCAACCGGCCCTACATGTTGGATTTGGCTTGGGCAACTGGTGGAGTCAGCCTAGCCGGCCCCTGCTATGCCACCGCTGTTTCGTACAACCGCTGCCTTCTCAAATATTGCGTTGATCCAACAGTGATCTTCAACTTGTTCTTGCCTTCATCATCCTTCTTAAGCACCACCTTTTGCCCTGAATTCTTTTTGACATTCGGTGCAACACATGGTTCGCCGATAATCACATTTTTGCCTTGAGCTTTATCAGCTTGCTCTGGACGAATCAAAATAGTGGGAGCCCCTGCTACAACCATATGCATTGGAAACGGGGACTTATCAACTTGCATCTCAATAAGACTCAATCGTCCCTCGTTAAGGGCCGATTGGACCTGCTGACGAAAAATATTGCAATCATTAGTGGCATGAGAAAAAGAGTTATGATATTTGCAATAAGCCTGTCTCTTTAACTCATCCGCTAATGGCATTATATAATTAATTTTAATATAACCAAATTTTAACAATTCTTCAAAGATTCGGTCACATTTAGAGAAATCAAAAGTGAATTTCACTTCTTCATTCTGATTCTTATGAATCGGCTTGAGAGAAGGGCAAGTAACCAATTTATTTTCTGCTGGCCATCTAATTTCAATAGCTAAAAATTCTTTGTTATCATCATCAGAGCAATCGAAACAATCATCAATAATATGAACACCCTAACAATGTGACTTGTAAGCATCACGATACCCTTTAAGTCACGATTCAATTGAAACGGTCTTTTGCATGAGTCGGTTAACATTGTGAAACTTATAATGCTCAAGTTTTTCTTTAATGCTAGAACGTAAACCAGCAAAGCATAAATTGGTTAAGTCTCTTTTAGTAATCATTAAATGAAAACATCGGTTCTTGATTTCTCTAAACCGTTTGAAAAAATCATGGATAGATTCATCATGTATTTGATGAACCGATGCAAGATGAGACAATCTAGTTTCATGAGCACCACTATAAAAGTGATTATGAAAATTTTCTTCTAATTCAGCCCATGAACCAATAGAACAAGATGGTAATGAAGTAAACCATGAAAAAGCTATGCTAGTAAGAGATAATGGAAAATTATGAACTTTCATGAAATCATAAGCACTAGCTTCACCCAATTGTGCAAGAAACATGCTAATATGCTCCATAGTTGATTTACTATCATCACCACTAAATTTTTGAAAATTTGGTACCCTCCATCCATTAGGTGCTTTCATGAAATCAAAAGTAGAAGTGTATGACTTATGATAAGCATTCTTACTAGGTTTAATTTGCACACCTAAACTACTCTCAATAGATTTAGTCAAATCCTCCTTAAGCTGATTCAAAGCTTCATTAAAATCGGCTATCGTAGCATCAGGGACAACATTAAATGTAGGAATTTGGCTAGGTGACTTTCGGTGGGTTCAGTAAAATCGTGTTTGCCCCGCCAAAGTTCTATTTGCTGATGCTCCATAATCGGTTCGAAGAGCTCGAGCCAAACTTTGTGCACTATCATTTGTACGTGTAGATGTGCTAGCACCAGGTTGACCGGCCTTATCGGTTTAGACGCCGAAGGGACTGATTGAAATTGGCTAGCAAATGCATGAGAAGTTTGATTTTCATAAAAAATTAAAGGCATACCAAATTGAGGTTGTTGCATGGCACCCGATTGATCGTAATCGGTTGTCTTGCCCTCTAGCTTATCCATACGACTACTTGAAAGCCCTAGTTTGATTTTGGCTAATTGATGAAACCGAAGTACTAACCTTTGTCATGAGTGTCATGTGAGCAAGGTTGGTACATACCAAGTGATGAAGTCCATGGAGATGAAGTTGGACATGTGTTGATGATGATCAAGCTCAACTTGGAAAACAAGAAAGAGAAAAACAAAAATTGAGAAGATCAAGGCAAAGGTATATGATAGGTTTTTGTTTTGCACTCAAGACACCATAGAGGGTGTGAGTGACTTAGGATTGATAGCTGTACTATAAAGAGGGGAAATCTTTGGCTAAATGGTTTATCGAGTGCCACTAGGTGACATGATTCTTTCTTATGTATTTAGGAACCTAGTGTGCTACTTTGACCCTTGTAAAATGCTTTGAAAATGCTAACACATGTGCACATAAGTTCTACACTTTGTGGTTAGCAAGTTGGAAGCAAGGGTGAAGTGATTATGGACTTAGAAAAAGAAAAAGGAGGAGACACCAGTGACCGGATGCTGGCGTTGGCCTGACCGGACGCTAGACCCTGAGTCCATTCATTTTTAGCATAGGTGCGGTGGCTGGCTGAGAGTGAAGAGAAGCAATCGGACAATGGGGCTCACACGACCGGACACGCAGGGGCTATGTTAGGTTGGTAGTGACGTACGATGACATCAGCTCAGCAGGAGGGCGCGTTGTAGCTAAGAGCTGACCGGACGCTAGGGCGCATCAGGTCGATGTTGACCTAATGCATTCGGTCCTCTACATGGTGGTATAATCACCCTACTCACACATTTACATTCCCGCAAACTAGTTGTAGCAAGCTCTTTAGTGTAGCTAGAATTGAGAGCTTGCTTTGTAGTTTAAGTTCATCTAGTGGAGCTCTTTACTGTAGCAAGAGTGAGAGCTCTTAGTGAGTAGTGACTTAGCAAATTTGTGCCTAGTGATCATAGTAACTAGAATTTTTGGATAGGTTGCTTGCAACCCTTGTAGAGCTAGAGCAAGTTTGCATTTCGCTATTTGTCATAGTAATCAAATTGGTCTAGTTGGTTTGTAGATTTTTAAATAGGCTATTCACCCCCTCTAGCCATATTAGGACCTTTCAAGTGGTATCAAAGCCATGGTCACCATTTGATTGAAGGCTTAACAACCTTGGTGTCAAATTATGGCTCAAGTTGTATTCAACCATGTGGGGGGGCAAACCACTATTCTTTGATGGCATGTGCTATTATTATTGGAAGAGAAAGATGAAGATGTATCTTAGTTCAATCAATGACTAAGTGTGGGATGTGACCGAGAGTGACTATGCTATCATTGATCCTAACAATCTCACCAACCAAGACAAGACCAACAAGCAATGCAATACAATGGCTATCAACACCATCTATAATGCCATTAATTCTAAGGTGTTTGAGCAAATCAAGGATTGTGATAGAGCTAATGAGGTGTGGAAGAGATTGTAAGAAACATATCAGGGTACACTAGTGGTGAAGAGTGCCAAGTTGTATATTCTCAAGGACAAGTTGATAAGCTTCAAGATGAAGAAAGATGAGAGGATTCTAAAGATGTTCCATCAATTGCAAGTGTTTGCCAATGATTTGGAGGCATTGGGTGAGAAGATCAATGATGATGATGTGTCTCATCGGTTCTTGATGTATCTACCACCAAGATTTGAGATGTTGAGATTGCTCATCATAAGAGGAGGATTAAGGAGATCACCCCTAACCAAGTACTAGGTGATGGCATGATACAAGAGACATACTGTGTGGAAAGGGAGGGGGTTGACAAGGATGACAAGAAGGAAGATGAAGACAAGAAGAAGAGTGTAGCATTCAAGGCTAGCTCATCATCCAAGAACAAGGGCAAGTCCAAGAAAGAATTAAGTGATGATGAAGATCTTAGTGGCATTGATGATGAAGCTATGGCTCTCTTTGTGCGCAAGATAGGCAAATTCATGAAGAAGAAGGGCTATGGTGCAAAAAAGAGAAGAGATCACACCAAGAGCAAAGATTATGTAAGAAGATGCAATAATTGTAAGAGCCCCGATCATGTTGTAGTGGATTATCCCTACAATAGTGATAATGATGAGGATGAAAAGAAGAAGCATAAGAAGGAGAAGAAGGAAAAGAAAGAAAAGAAGAAGAAGAAGATGACCTTCCAAAAGAAAAAGAAGGGTGGAGGCTATGTGGTCATTTAGGATAGTGATAGCTCATCCAATGATGGTGATTCTAGTGATGATGAAAAGAAATCTATCAAGAAAGGACTAGCAAGCATCGCCATCAACAACAAGCCTTCCATCTTCGACACTCTATCGACATGCCTCATGGCAAAGCCTACCAAGGTAAAATATGATGTGAGTGATGATGATGAATGTGAAAGTGATGCTTGTAGGAGTGATGATGATGAGGAGTACACCAAGGAGGAGCTCATGGACATGTGTGAGCAAGTGCACACTTACTTTGAGATGAAGAGAAAAGAATGCAAATAATTGCTCAAGAAAGTCAAATTTTTTGAGCAATCCTTTGATGAGCTCAATGCCACTCATGAGAGGCTAATGGAAGCCCATGAGAAGCTTGGCAAAGCTCACTATAAGCTTGAAAAGGCTCACTCCTCTCTCATTGAGCAAGTCAAGAAGGAGGAAGCCAAGAAGGAGCAAGTGATTGTGTCTTGTGATGTGGGACTAACATGTGATATTATTGATGAATCTTTTATAAGCCCATTGTTGTTGCTCCCACTAACCCTTCTTATAGCACTAGCACTTCTACTTCACCTTTGAGTGCTGGCTTCACTTGTGATGCCTCACTAATGATGGAAAATGAGACCCTTAAGAAGGAAGTGAATGAGCTCACTCATGCCTTAGGCAATGCCTAGGGTGGAGATGCCCGCTTGATAAAGTGCTTAGGTAGTCAAATGTTATCTCTCAATAAAGAGGGATTAGGCTATACCCCCAAGAAAGGCAAGGCGGCCTTTGTCACTCCCAAAGCTAGCTTTGTGAAGGGCAATTGTCGGTTTTGCAATAGATACATGCAAGTTGGGCATATAGAGCAATTTTGCAAGACTAACAAGAACAAGCAACCTAATGTATCCTCAATTAGATTTGATTGCTGTTATACGCTTATTAAGGGTGCCAACGGTGTGAAGGCTAAGTTCATTGGTACACTAATTGTAGGCTCAAAGAACAAGGCCATTTGGGTACCAAAGACCTTGGTGACTAATCTTCAAGGACCCAAGCAAGTTTGGTACCTAAAATGAATTGATCTTCTTTTGTAGGTCAATTATAAAGCCGAAGGAAGGCATTGGGTGCTTGATAGTGAGTGCACACAATACATGACTGGTGATTCAAGGATGTTTAATTCAATCAATGAAAATGAGAGCAATGGGATTGATAGTATCACAGTTGGTGACAATAGCAAAGGCAAGGTCAAGGGTCTTGGTAAGATTGCAATATCCAATGACTTTAGCATTTCCAATATGCTACTAGTAGAGAGCTTGAACTTCAACCTATTGTCGGTAGCTCAATTGTGTGATCTTGGTTTCAAGTGCATATTTGGTGTGGATGATGTAGAGATCATAAGTGTAGATGGCTCTAACTTGATATTCAAAGGCATTAGATATGAGATTCTATATTTGGTTGATTTCAATGCTAGAGAAGCTCAATTGTCAATATGTTTGCTCACTAAGTCTAGCATGAGTTGGTTATGGCATAGAAGGCTTGGTCATGTTGGAATGAAACAATTGAACAAGTTGATCAAGTATGACTTAGTTAGAGGCTTAAAAGATGTCACATTTGAGAAGGATAAGCTTTGTAGTGCATGTCAAGTCAGAAAGCAAGTTGGTAATACACATCCTGAGAAGAGCACGATAAGCACATCTAAGGCATTTGAGTTGTTGCACATGGACTTATTTGGACCGACCACATACACTAGCATTGGTGGAAACAAATATGGATTTGTGATTGTGGATGGTTTCACTAAATATACATGGGTGTTCTTTCTTGTTGACAAGAGTGATGTGTTTGCAACCTTCAAGACATTCATCAAGAGAATTCACAATGAGTTTAAAACAACCATCAAGAAAGTTAGAAGTGACAATGGAAGTGAATCCAGAAACACAAGAGTTGATGATTTGTGTGATGAGTTTGGAATTAGGCATCAATTCTTGGCCAAGTACACTCCACAATCAAATGCCCTAGTTGAAAGGGAGAATAGAACTTTGATTGACATGGCAAGATCAATGTTGAGTGAGTACATTGTGAGTCATTTATTTTAGGCCAAAGCAATCAATACGGCTTGCTACTATAGCAACCGACTCTATTTTCATCCATTGAAGGAGAAGACTCCATATGAGCTCTTGAATGATAGAAAGCCCAACATTGCATATTTTTGGGGTTTTGGTTGCAAATGCTACATATTGAAGAAAGGCACAAGATTGAGCAAATTTGAGAAGAAATGTGATGAAGGTTGCTTGCTTGGTTTCTCCACTACTAGCAAGGCTTATAGAGTTTGGAATTTGGCTAGTGGTACTCTTGAGGAGGTTCATGATGTGGAATTTGATGAAACCAATGGTTCCCAAGATATAGATGAGAATCTAGATGATGTGAGAGGCACTGAATTGGTCAATGCAATGAAGAATATGGACATTGGTGACATAAGGCCTAGAGAGGTGATTGATGTTGAAGATGACAAGAATCAAGCGCTCTCTAACTCAAATGTGCAAGCTAGTGGTTCTCATGATCAAGTTCAAGCAAGTGCTAGTGATGACAAAGTGCAAGATCAATAAGTGGCTAGTTCATCATCTCAACCAAGTGATCAATCAAATGCAAGCAATTAAGTACAAGTGCTCCAACCAATAAATATTGCAAGAGATCATCCATTGGATTCTATCATTGGTGATATTTCTAGAGGTGTGCAAACAAGATCAAGATTGACATCATTTTGTGAACACTTCTCATTTAAGTCATCCATTGAACCTAAGAAGATAGAAGAAGCTTTGTTGGATGTTGAAATGCTATGCATGAAGAGCAAAACAAACTTCATAAAAAATCAAGTATGGTAGTTACTTGAGATGCCTAAGGATCATAATGTGATTGGAACTAAGTGGGTCTTCTAGAACAGGCAAGATCAAGATGGCAAAACAGTAAGGAACAAAGCAAGATTAGTAGCTGAAGGTTACACTCAAGTTGAAGGTCTTGACTTTGGAGAAACATATGCCCCAGTTACAAGATTGGAGGCAATTAGGATCTTGTTAGTCTATGCTTGTGACCACAACATCAAGTTATACCAAATGGATGTGAAGAGTGCATTTCTAAATGGGTACATCAATGAGCTTGTGTATGTTAAGCATCCTCCTGGTTTTGAAGATGAAAAGAAACCCATCCATGTCTACAAGTTGAGAAAGGGTTTGAATGGATTGAAACAAGCACCAAGAGCATGGTATGAGAGATTGAGGGATTTCCTACTCTCTAAGGGATTCAAGATGGGAAAGGTTGACACCACTCTTTTCACCAAGAAGCTTGGCAATGACTTGTTTGTGTTGCAAATCTATGTTGATGACATCATATTTGGGTCAACCAATCAAGATTTTTGTGAGGAGTTTGGAAAGATGATGGCAAGTGAGTTTGAGATGTCCATGATTGGAGAGATTAGTTACTTCCTTGGTCTTCAAATTAAGCAAATGAAGAATGGCACATTTGTGAGTCAAGGAATGTACATCCAATACATGCTCAAGAAATTTGGAATGGATGATGCTAAAGCTATTAGTACACCAATGGGGACAAATGGAAACTTAGATAGTGATGCTAGTGGCAACATGGTGGATCAAAAGATGTATCGGTCTATGATTGGAAGCATACTCTATGTGACCGCTTCAAGGCCGGATGTGATGTTTAGTGTATGCATGTGTATTAGATTTTAAGCCTCACCAAGAGAGAGTCATTTGAAGGCAAACCAAGAGAATATTGAGGTACTTGAAGCATACACAAAATATTGGATTATGGTATCCTAAAGGAGCAAGATTTGAGTTGATTGGATATTCAGACTCCGATTATGTGGGATGTAAAGTTGAGAGAAAGAGCATATCGGGCACATGTCAACTATTGGGAAGATCACTTGTGTCTTTGTCATCAAAGAAGCAAAATAGTGTAGCACTTTCAACCGCCGAAGCAGAGTATATTTCAGCCAGTAGTTATTGTGCTCAATTACTTTGGATGAAGGCAACTTTGAGTGACTTTGGAATCAAATTCAAACAAGTGCCATTGCTATGTAACAATGAAAGAGCCATCAAGCTCACCAATAATCTGGTTCAACATTCAAGAACAAAGCATATAGATGTCTACCATCATTTCATTAGAGATCACCAACAAAAAGGGGACATTTCCATTGAGAGTGTGGGCACCGATGATCAACTTGTCGATATCTTCACCAAGCCACTTGATGAGAAGAGGTTTTGCAAGCTAAGGAATGAATTGAACATACTTGACTTCTCCAATATGTGTTGATGCACCCCCATTATATGACATGCCTCTCCTTCGAGCAAAGCAAGGTAAAATTGATTGACATGCCATTCATCCATTGCTAAGGACTTGTTTAGTGCATCTAGTCATTCCTCATATGTCTTAGGATCATTCATGGAAATCAAATGAATTTGATGCTTGTATGGTACCACTATTGCTTGTATGCTTGAAATGATCTTGTGGTAGCATATGACATGTTTGTGGGCTTGTGAACCTAGTGTTTGATCTAGAAAATGAGCTATAATTGTTTAACTCAACATGGTGCATGATAACCCTCATTTGAAGGTGTGAAGAAGCTTGCCCTTGGATCAAACTGAGTTAAATATCTTTTGCAGGTGATCTAGATTGAACCAAATTGGGAAAATGATCCTCACTTCACATAATTTCACCCCAACCTATCTAAAATTTGAGCTCACCTTTTGTGTTAATTATTGACAAAGGGGGAGAGAAATTCACAAAGATAGTAAGAGATAGGGGGAGCAAACAAATGAAATGACATTGTAAGGGGATCAATTAAAATTTGAAGCACACAAGTAGGGGGAGCAAGCTCATAAACTTGTATGTTGCATTTGAATGTGCATTGCATATGTTTGCTTGCATGGCCCAAGTTTTTTAAATTCCCTATCCTTGCTTGTGTGGTGTATGCTAGATTGTAGAAAATGATTGATGAAATGATAACTAGCATGCATAGGATGATAGTTAGATGTGCCTTGCATGTTTTACAAGTGATACTAGTGCCTTGCTTATAATGTTGATCTCATGAGGTATCTAGTGATTCTATTTTGCAAGTGCTATCTAACTAACCATAGTGCTAAGGATGGTGTTCAAATGACAACTCTGATTGGTATCATGCTTCAAAGGCCCATTCTTTACACCTTAGCATCATTTGGTAGCTATTACTCTCCCAAACTTCCAATCCATGCATATGTGCAAGCTTTCAAATCCAAACTCTTAGCAAATATGTAGGGGGAGCCAATACTACCAATTTGGGTTGATGAAACTTGTCCATAATCTTTACACATGGTAATATGCTTGGGTAAGCAACATGAATCCAAAAGGATTTCATTGAATATCTTTGGGAGAGATTGAAAGCCCTAGTTTTGTTTTGTCTAATTGATGAAACCTAAGTACTAACCTTTGGCATGAGTATCATGTGATCAAGGTTGGTACATACCAAGTGCTAGAGCATGGTGATGAAGTCCATGGAGATGAAGATGGACAAGTGTTGATGATGATCAAGCTCAACTTGGAAAAGAAGAAAGAGAAAAACAAAAACCGAGAAGATCAAGGCAAAGGTATATGATAGGTTTTTGTTTTGCACTCAAGACACCATAGAGGGTGTGAGTGACTTAGGATCTATAGCCATACTATAAAGAGGGAAAATCTTTGGCTAAACGGTTTATCGAGTGCCACTAGGTGACATGATTCTTGCATATGCATTTAGGAACCTAGTGTGCTAACTTTGACCCTTGTAAAATGCTTTGAAAAATGCTAACACACATGCACATAAGTTCTACACTTTGTGCTTAGCAAGTTGGAAGCAAGGGTGAAGTGGTTGTGGACTTCAAAAAAGAAAAAGGAGACAACAGTGACTGGATCCTGGCATCGGTCTGACTAGATGCTGGACCCTGAGTCTGTTCATTTTTAGCGTGGGCACGGTAGCTGGCCGAGAGTGAAGAGAAGCAATCAGACGCTAGGACTAGCTCGACTGGCGCGTCTGATCCCTTGTTGAGTGGTAGCGGCTTCACGCGACCGGATGCGTAGGGGCCGTGTTAGGTCGGTAGTGATGTATGGTGACATCAACTCAGCAGGCGGGCACATAGCAGCTAAGAGTTGACCGGACGCTGGGGCGCGTTAGGTCGATGTTGTCCTAATGCGTCTAGTCCTTGTTTTCCTGCTTTGGATCGTCTCTGGAGTTGACTGAACTTAGAGAACATGGCGTCATGTTGGTTCCTTCGATGCGTCCGGTCCCAACTTAACTGCATGAGTGATCACTAGTTAGCCATTAGAGATCGACACTTGTCATTCAAAGTGCTAACATGTGGCACGAGATCCACGACCAGATGTTGGTTTGGACGCATCCGGTCAACCCGACCGAAGTGTCCGGTCAGTATGCAGGACACCCCAACTTGGCTCTAACGGCTCTATTCATTTGAGGATGTCTATGTATAGTGTTTGGCTAGCTCCAAGGCATCTATATTAGCACTTTGACATTCCTAACATCCTTGTGAGCCTAAGCAAACACCTCCCACTCATCTCCATCATTGATTCATTATCATAGTGAGATTGGGAGTGATTTAATTCCAAGTGCATTTGCTTGAGTGATTGTATCTAGTGGCACTTGGGGATCGTTGTGGCTGTGGATTTCTTGTTAGTCTTGGTGGTTGCCGCCACCTAGATGGCTTGGAGCAGCGGAGGAGCTTTGGCACATGTTGGTGATTGTTCATGGCTAGCTCCGGAGATTGTGAGGGGTCTTGCACCTTCCTCGGTGAAGCGGCACAAGGTAGTTCTAGTAAATTGCTCGTGTCATTGAGTTACCTCACTTGTTGGTAGTTTCTTGCGGTGTCCAATTGTGTGGACGAGGTTCGTGCAACACCTCTTAGCCGCCGAACCACCAAGTGTTGGTCGACACAATAGGGACTTGCGTGCTAGCAAGCACGTAAACCTCAGGAGAAAAATTGATAGTCTCTTGCCCTTTGGTATTCTTTCGGTGATTGAATTGGTATTCATATTGTGATTGGTTCACTCCTCTACGTGTTGGTATAATCACCCTACTCACTCATTTACATTCCCGCAAACTAGTTATAGTATACTCTTTAGTGTAGCTAGAATTAAGAGCTTGCTTTGTAGTTAAAGTTCATCTAGTGGAGCTCTTTATTGTAGCTAGAGTGAGAGCTCTTAGCAAGTAGTGACTTAGCAAATTGTGTGCCTAGTGATCATAGTAACTAGAATTTTTGGATAGGTGGCTTGCAACCCTTGTAGAGCTAGACTAAGTTTGCATTTCGCTATTTGTCATACTAATCAAATTGGTCTAGTTGGTTTGTAGATTTTTAAATAGGCTATTCACCCCCCTCTAGCCATATTAGGACCTTTCACTACTAAGTAAACTAAATGAATGCTAAATAGTATTTGTAAGTGTATTCTTTGTATCAACTAGCATCTTAGCATAATTTGCATGAGTTGGATAAGCATCAGTAATACCTCGTCATCATATTTAGCTTTTCCTCTTCCCTTCTCCTTGGCGCCTGAAGATGCAGAGGCTGTAGCATCACCGTAGGCATGTTCACAGAACTGAGTGACCTTGTCATGCCAATTCTTGGTGCAGCTCTCTAAGAAATCATTGACATCGGCATCAAGCTTGGCCTGAAGCTTCTGGCGCAACTCATCTGGAAGCTCATCCATGGATGTAGGAAACAACATGTTACCTTCATTCAAGGGGTTTGTCACCATCATTGCCTCCCATGTCGCTAGTAGATCTGTTCTTAGATCGCTTCGCTTTCCCCAGTGGAGTCACCAAAAAGTATGTTGACATTGAAGATGACACCAAGCCAACACACTAGTAGGGCCTTGGATGCCCAAAGAGGTTGTAGATCAATTTGCAACGTAGGAGGAACGTAGTGTAATTGACCAAATCGATCTAGAGATCGATATGGCTGATGTAGAGCCACCATTCTTGGCTGAAAAATACTCCCAAACTTCTCTTGGGAAGACCCATCGGGGAAGAGCACGTGGAGGATCTCCTAGGACTAGTAAGGCCACCTAGGATGCCAACAAATCTCACCAGGAGATGTGCCGAACAACGGGAGGGGATGAGAGAGGAGTAAAGGGGTAAAAGGAGTTGATAGATTGGTTTATATGATGATTGGATAGATGTGAACTGAATTAGCCATGTACCCCTTATTTTATAAGGGGTAGGGGTGGTCTTATCCCATAGAAAAACCAATATGGTACTAATATCATGTCGCTTTATGGAGTTTTCCTTAGATTGGGCCAAAACTATCATGAGCCTATTTAAATTGTCTTGGGCCCAATTTGATTGTCAACAGATGGAAAGAAGGTGGACATTAATTTGAGCTCACATGTGTTTGCGTTATTGTTTTTTCCTTTTCTCCTTTCAATTGTTGTGTTCCTTTCATATCTCCCATCATTTTAATTTTGTCCTTTTGGTCCTTAGGTTATGATGTCTGGCTATAGTAAGCTTGTCGCAAGGGTCCTCCTTCCATCATGAAGAAACAAAATCTCCACATCTAACTTTATTAAGGAGCATTGTTGATTTTGCCAGACCACCTCATCGGTCATAATGTAGTTAATCTAGTCATACTCTAGTTATTATTGTTTGGGTTCTCACTAGGATCATGTTAAGTTTGCGACACATGTGAATGTGAAGTATGGCAAGGACATGAGTTTTCTAGGAACCAAGAGAGCTATGTCATTTCTATTATGTAATAGAACATATGTTGAACTAGTATTAGTGGACTGTTGCAAGTACTTATCTCATATGTTGCAATGCTCAAAGCCCAAACGAATATGTTGTTGCAGTTAATTCCATCATATATTTCAGTGGTGCAAAATAATATGTCGCAGGTACTTCCATCTTATGTTGCAATGTCCAAACGAATATGTTTTTTTGAAACTCAAACGAATATGTTTTAATCCTACCAATAACTTTAGAGTTTAATCAACCATGATGAACTATTATCTATGTCCTATTGCAAGCACTTCTGTATTATGTTGCATTACTCCATAAGAGTTTTCATTGTACTGATAAATACACATATGGTGGCACTAAGTGTGCCTTCAATGCATGGCCTAACCTCACACAAGTTCAAATTACTAGCATGCTACTCTTTTGGAGTCTAGTACAACTTAACTTACCATAAAAAACCACTTCATATATATTAGTTAGACACTTGTTACATACGTTGATGCCTCCAAATACGACACAAGAATTAGAAAAATTTTCACCATGCTTCTCCTCAACTTTAGTTCCAAGAGATCTAGCATTTATATAGTATTACCAACCTAGCACAACCCATGTTCTCACAAAATCCGTAAAACCAAACTCCAAGAGATTTGAGAAAAAGAACCCCAAAATTTAGGAAGCTAGGTTAACTCCTACATAGTATTATCGAGGTTAATGTAAACGGGATACCCCAAAGAATGACCTTAAGAATAGCTTAGGATAGCCTAGCGGACCATAGCCTAGCTAAACATGGCCCACATTGACTCCTCGACCTCGAGCCGTACGTGTCCCACCTTGATCCCTTCTACCTCTCGACCTTGCATCACGCGATGCCCTGACCTCCTACAGCCTTAGCCACTAAGGAAAAGGTGAGAGGTGGGAAGATGCATGTCGTACCCCTACCTGGATGGGACGCACACGCGCACACTCCTCCAAGTACAAGAAGGATGGCACCCCTTTGACCACAGAGTGACGCTTTGGTCAGTACCCTATTGATGGACAAGACCATTCCAGGGCACAGCTACGTCACTCTGCGTGGTTTGGCACAGCCCAAATCCCATCTAGCCTTATGGATAGGGTACGATCACACCCACCATGACATGGGGACCACGATGTGGAGTCACCTCTACCACTTTGACTGGATCCTATGCCCCAGATCTAACCCCAAGTGGTCAGGGCAATGGGATCTCGACCCTAGGAGCAGGCACTACTAGAAATATCGACTTCTATGATGAAAATCTTAATGATGAATCCGAAACCATCATAAAACATCACTTTTTATGACGAATATTTACGTTTCATCATAGATCAGTGGTGACGATCCTCCAACCCTCGCTATCTATGATGAAATCTAATAGCATCACAAGAAACATCATAGAAGAGCATCCTGTTTTGTCATAGATCACTCATGTGACTCATCTGTGATGATCCTCTTTAGAACTATGACGACCAGGGCTTTGTCATTGAACTAATTACACATCTATGTTGAAGTTTTCGATCTATAACAAATGACACTTCATCATAAATCTCCACACTATCCTTTCTCCATCCGGCGTGTGCCTGTGGGACCTGTAGTTATTCATCCATGACACTTATTCATCATAAAGTCTCCCACTTAGTCCTTTCGCCATCCGACGTGTACCTGTGGGACCATTTTCTATCCGATGTGTACCTAGTGGAACCTGTAGTTACTCATACGTGACCCTTGCAATTCATCATAAAAGTCTCCGCTCAGTCCTTTCTCCATCCAATGTGTACTTGTGGGACCCTTCTCCATCCGACCAGTGGGACCCAATGGCTTATGTGTCACGTGTACCTGTGGAACCATTCTCCATCTCCATTCGACTTGTGGGACCTAACGGTTTGTGTGTCACATGTACCTATGGGACCATCTGACCTTTGGGACCCAACGACTTATGTGTCACATGTAACAGAACCAACTAATTTATAAGAGCACAAGTACAAAAACGATCACCGAAACGATCAAATTCTTACACTTGAGCCCATATAAACCTGGTTGTCAACTGAAACCACGAAGGATTTCAAGCCAACTTGCATACAACCAAGATCGTAGTGATTCAACATAACACATCACATATTACAACATTTCACAAACAGTTCACAGATAGATTACAACACATCGAAGTCATAGTTATTACAAACCAAGTCTTGCAGAGTAGCGGAAGCAAATAGTTTAACTCACACACACGAGTCCCACAAAAGCATTCGGATAAGATAAACAGAGATCATGCCCGTGATCTAGCCTTCGTCACCCGCCGGGTGGAGACAGTACTTACAGAAGCCCTGATAAAGAAGGTCATCTGCAACAAGAGGGAATAAACCTTGAGTACGAGAATGTACTCAGCTAGACTTACCCGTTGGAAACCAAAAATAAATGACACCAAGGATAATGCATAGCTTAATTTAGTGGATCTGGCTGACACTTTCTTTTTGTAGAAAAGCATAAGTAATAATGATCAACTCGTAACCTGAGCTAGCAGTGACTTTTAGCCATTAACCTATCATCTATATTAGCACCTATACTAAGCAATCACTTGATTAAGATGCAAACATTCTTAACCATAGCAGGTATAAACTGTGGCAATATTATCATCATCATTCATTTAACCATATCGTTAAATTAAGTGTATCTACGTTGCCGCTGCTCAGTCAAGTTCTCACTATCCGGGAGAGACAACGATTCGAATCGATTAATATCTAGCTGGAGGGGTATTCCTAACACAAACCCTACTTCCCCCGTCAGGGTCGCAATCAAGTCACCTTTGGTACAACTCCGGAGTCGTGGGTCCAGACAGTGCCACATCCTCAAGGGTGACACTCTACTAGGAAGTACAGGAATTTTAAGCACCTGACCCCTTGGACTCACGCCAATGTCCCCAAGCACATCCTTACTGCCTCCAGAATGCGCATGACCCCCCAGTTCCCTGCCTGAGTCAAACTACTCGGCTTTGCAGTCGAAACGACTTATCCGACCAGCTAAGTGTTAGGCTACGTTCAACATGACATGAGGATGTACAATGTATCGGTCCTTAAACGACATAGACGGAGTCACTATGTCCAACCCTACACAAGACTCCGCCCGGTCTTAATTCATTATTAACAAGGTTCTTTTCCACGATAGCAAATATAGTCAACCGTGACCCACCTCATCCTAAAGCTCGCAGGTGATAGGAAATCACCCGACTTCTACCGCACTAAGCATGGCTAAGCATTTAACCCGTTCCTAAACTTAATAGGATTCAAGTGTGATATCTGGACAAGGATAGATATATTATGCAACAATTGGTTCCAACCAATTCCTATACTTAATGCATCATCAACAATAAAAGATACTCAAGATATTTGTAAAAAAATGGGAGACTTAGAATGCTCTGGGGCTTGCCTTTTAGGAAAGAGGATGGGCAGTGCTCAGGGCACTCGAGCAACTCCTCTGCGGCTGCTTTGTCGGTTGCCTGAACCTCAGGCTCCTCCTCCTAGCTCGCTCCCTCGAACTCCAGGAGCGTCACTCCCTCCAGCACACCTATTGCATGTATGCGCAAGATAAATATCATGGATGCACATGAACGAAGTTAGGGATGCTCGGGGAATGCACATGCTTACTGCAGTACACATATTCTAACTTAAGCTCTATTCAAATCACTTGCCAAGTTTAGACAACCTAATATACAATTGCTCATCTTCAGTTAAGGACCTAGCACCTGCACCTAAGCATTTCCTCAAGTTAGCCTATCACCTAAACAATCAACAAGAACAATGCTACAAAGCATTCACACCATCATTCATATTTCAGCAAAACTAGGAATTTACAGTAGCATAGTAAATTGCCCCTAACTAGAGATTTACAAATCCAAATGATATGCAACAAGACAATTTAGAAAGCTTATGAAATTTCATAAAATTCATTTTCAGACCTCAAGGCATGATTCCAACTTTTACCAGGTCGAAATCACATAACAACAGAAATCTGTCCTCACAAGACAGAGAGCAGCCAAAACTGGACTCAAACTGAGAACAACCATATCTCCTAAACTACTTGGCCAAATGCCACCAAATTTTAACACAAGCTAGTTTAGTAAGTTAACTACAACTTTGGTATTCACATGATTCCCAGAAAATAACATTATCAAAGCCTAATTCACCAAATGCTAGAAACTGTCTAGAATTATAGAAATGCTAACATTAAATATTTACTTATGTGTTAAACATGATTTCTGACCAAACCAAGTGTATCACAAGTTCACACATCATATAAGATCAGCATAAAGTAAGGTGTTCACCACCAATTCATTTCTTTTAATGCCTTTCTTAATTTATTTAGTTATTTAAGTGGAATAAGGAACACATATGAAAACTGCACCATTTAATCTACAAAAATTACAGTTCATACTACATGCTCCAAGTAGGCCACTGTAACAATTTCACCCAAAGTTACCAATAGAAACATCCTACATAAAAATAACAAGGCAGCGTGGCTGATTTTGGCCTAAATTAGAAACCCAAAGTTACCAATAGAAACATCCTACACAAAAAATCGCTGGAGCCAATGACGACGGCGACGTCAATGGCAGCACGGCGGTGCGGATCGATGGCGAGACGCCGGCGCTGGCCGTGATAGCTCGATCTACTGCTACGTCGAGCTCCTACATACTACTGCAAAACTAATGCACCCACTGTCATGGCTAGAGGTGGTTGGAGACGTCCCGGCCACGGCGGCGAAACTCCGGCGAGGCCATGAGCGACACTGAGACCTTACCAAGCGTAGCTAGCGAGCAATGCAGGCATGGTGGTGCTATAGGAGTACGATGACACTGCTGTGGTGGCGAAGGAACGATGAGACATGAGCTAGCGCCGGCAATGGTGACGGCAGCGAGCTGCGCTGCTGCAGCGGCTGCTGCGGTGAGCGAAGGAGGCGAAGGACAATGCAGTGAATGGAATGTGAGTCTAGGAGCATCACGGGCGAGCGCTTGGGCTTGATGTGCCATGTTGTAGCTCGACGTGGCCTGGCTGGGCAGTGCAACGGCAACGCGCAGTGCCACGCGACTTACAAGCTCTGAACCGGTGGGGTCACTGTAGCGCGCCATCGGAGCATCGATTCCAGCCTGACAACGTACTTTCATAGCGTTCAAACTCCTAAACCGTTGCAATCTAGGTTAAGGTGCAGTTGACAAAGTTGTAGTACCAAGTGAGATCTTCATCTTTGCCAAGTTGGTTCGGCTTGGTTTGGGAGCTACAGGGCTGACAAGTCGAGTACATGAAACTGTTTTTCAGAGTTAACACTTAGAAAATTTGTCTCTAAAATCAGGGGTAACTTTCTTGTTGTGATCCAATTTTGAGCATGTTCTGCACATTTTCACATCTTGTCACCTTTACAACTTTTGTTCCTTATAAAATTATCTACAACTTTGCCAAATGGTGTATTGGCATGCAAAGCTTGTAAGTAACACTTTTCAAAAGGTCAAACAAATTGGTTCAAGGGTTTCCAATTTGGTCAAACCTCACTTAGGGGCATAATTGGTCATTTTAGTTAACATGAACAGTGCTCCACTATGTACCCTAAGTGTAGTTGAGTTGTTTTAGGGCATAATTAACCACACCACACATTGATCACACCAAAATCAAGCATCACATGCATTGAAACAAGAAAAAACAAGTGAATTGCTACTTTTGTTTCAAAGCCATGTTTCATATGTTTCATGAGTTTGTTGCATAGTACTAACTAACCATGTTTCATTAAAGTATGTGACATGTTTCAAGAGTGAGTTGCACATGTTGCACACTATCCATTTCATAAAACAAACACACATGGAATATAAACATATGTTGCAATGTTTCAAAAGCATGTTCCAAACAATCTAAGCTCATGAATGGATGAATGATGCTCATGTTTATGAAATGTAAGTGCAAATGTGGAAGCCAAACACCTGGGGTGTTACAGCCCTCCCCCTTATAAAAATTTCATCCTGAGATTTGACAAGCGTACCATTGTTGATAGAATTCCTTATAACCTTCCCTCAAATAATCTTCTCTTTCCCAAGTTGCATCGCGTTCACTACCCTGATTACTCCACATGACCTTGTAAAACTTGACCACCCAACTCCGAGTCACTCGCTCTTGAGTGTCAATTACTCGGACTGGTTTTTCTTCAAAAGTCAAATCAAATTCTAACTGGATATCCCCCAGTGGAACTCTCTCTTTAGGGACGCGAAGACATTTCTTCAACTTAGATACGTGAAAGACATTGAAGATAGCACTCAGCTCAAGAGGTAATTGGATCTTGTATGCTATCTTACCACTCTGTCGTATGATTTGAAATGGACCGACATATCTCGTCGCAAGCTTTTGCTTCACACCAAAGCATTGGATACTCTTCATGGGTGAGACTTTTAGATAAATGAAGTCTCCAACTTCGAACTCGATAGGTTTTGTATGGCGACTAGCATAACTTTTCTGCCTAGCTTGAGCTACGGCCATATGGGTTTGGATAGTACAGACTTGTTCTTCGGCTTCTTTAACAAAATCAATACCATAATATCTCCTTTCACCGGCTTCAACCCAATTCAACGGGGTTCTACACTTCCGGCCATACAAAGCTTCAAACAGTGCCATCTTGATACTCTCTTGATAACTATTATTATAAGAGAATTCATCTAGGGGCAACCATTTCCCATGAACCCTTAGATGAGATGACACACGCTCTCAACATATCTTCTAAGATTTGGTTCACTCACTCAGTTTGCCTAGAGGTTTGTGGATGATAGGTAGAGCTCCTTAGTAACTTAGTTCCCAATAACCCATGCAAGTGCTCCCAAAAGCGAGTAGTGAACTACTGGCCCTCTATCAGAGACAATAGTGCGAGGTACCCCATGAAGTCGGACTATCTGATTGAAGTACAACTCAGCATAGTTAGTTGGACGGAAGTCTGTGCGAACAGGAATAAACTATGCAAGCTTGGTCAGACGGTCTACAATCACCCAAATGGAGTTAAAATTCCTCTGAGTAGTAGGGAGTCCAACAATAAAATCCATACTTATCTCCTCCTATTTTCAACCTGGAATAGAGAGTGGCTGAAGCAATCCAGCTTTCATGTGCACAACTTTAACTCGACAACAAGTGTCACACCTAGGCATATAAGCGGCTATCTCTTTCTTCACCTTGGTCCACCAAAAATGAGGCTTCAAATCATGATACATTTTGCTACTACTAGGATGAATAGATAATTTAGAGGAATGTGCTTCAGGATATGATTTGATTTCTAAGCTCTCTATCCTTTGGGACCACTAACCTATCCTTGAACCATAACACGTCATTCTCATCTACCCAAAAATGCTTGGTCTCTTGCTCTTTCATCTTGCGCTTAATGTGGATCACACCTAGATCTATCTTCTATAGCTCAATAATTCGACTCTATAGAGTACAACTAATAGTGATGTTGTGAAGGACTGCAGGATGTAGGAGATGTGACAAATGGAGGCCACTTTCAATCAAAGAGTGGTAATGAGATTTCCTATTTAAGGCATCCGCAACCATGTTTGCCTTGCCTAGGATGATAGTGCACTTGGAGGTTATAATCCTTGATCAACTCAGTCCATCTTCTCTGATGCATATTCAACTCAGGTTGAGTGAAGATGTACTTAAGACTTTTATGATTAGTGTAGATGTGGCACACATTACCAAGCAAATAATGTCTCTAGACCTTCAAAGCATGAACAACTGCAGCAAGTTATAAGTCATGCGTAGGATAATTCACCTCATGCTTCCAAAGCTGGCGAGAGGTATAAGCAATGACTCATCCTTCTTGCATAAGAACACCTCCTAAAGTTGTGCCGGATGCATCACAAAACACATCAAAAGGTTTCTCGATGTCCGGTTGCGCCAAAACTAGAGCCAAAGTTAGAAGGGTTCGCATGGTGT
Source organism: Miscanthus floridulus (assembly GCF_019320115.1). Taxonomy (NCBI): domain Eukaryota; kingdom Viridiplantae; phylum Streptophyta; class Magnoliopsida; order Poales; family Poaceae; genus Miscanthus; species Miscanthus floridulus. Next base: position 35,941,613 of record NC_089590.1, on the reverse strand, counting down.
GAAAAGCCACATCACACTCAGAAGTCCAGACAAACCTCGTGTCTTTTTGCAGCAACCGAGTCATAGGCTTGGCTATTTTAGAGAAATTCGGGATGAAGAGACGATAATAACCAGCCAACCCCAGAAAACTCTGAACCTCATGCACCGAGATTGGAGCCTTCTAGTCCAACACTTCTTGCACCTTGGTGGGATCCACCATAATTCCACCATCGGATAACACGTGCCCAAGAAAAGGTACCTCACAAAGTCAGAATTCACACTTGCTGAACTTTGCATAAAGCTTGTGTTCACGCAATCTAGTGAGAACCACTCGCAAATGTTCAACATGATCTTCTTCATTCTCAGAATAGACCAAGATATCATCTATAAATACCACCACAAATTTGTCCAACTCAGGCATAAAGACCAAATTCATCAAATACATAAAGTGTGCGGGGGCATTGGTCAATCCAAAAGACATAACAAGATACTCATAAAGACCGTATCTTGTAGAGAAGATAGTTTTTGGAATATCCTCGGGCCGGATTTTGATTTGATGATAACCGGATCTCAAATCAATCTTGGAAAAGACTTTTGCTTTAGACAACTGATCAAATAAGATATCTATGTGTGGCAGAGGGTACTTATTCTTGATTGTGACTGTATTCAAAGGCCTATAATCTACACACATGCGCAATGAGTGATCCTTCTTCTTCACAAAAATAGCCAGACACCCCCACGGAGACGAACTAGGACGGATAAGGCCTTTCTTTAGAAGTTCATTCAACTAGGTCTTAAGTTTCGGCTAGTTCATTGGGAGACATTCTATAAGGTCTTCTAGATATGGGCAATGTACCAGGTAGCAACTCTATCTTGAACTCCACATCCCAATCTAGGGGCAATCCGGGCAAATCACCAGGGAAAAACATTCGGAAAATCACACACTATAGGGATATCTACAATAGCCTTTGCTTGCACCACATTTGCCGCACAAGAGAGATTGATGTCCCTAGTTAGTTGCACTAGAAAACCTTCCTGATTACTAGGATCTTTGAGCGTGACTACTCTAGTCGATGTATCAATAAGCACCCCATGTCTGCTCATCCATTTCATTCCCAATATCACATCGATGCCCAGACCCAGTAAAACTACCAGATCCACCTGATAACTTCGTCCCTCTATCTCAAGTTGCACACCCTCGACTACTAGCTTTGTTGGGATATTGCCACTGGCAACCCTAATACAATAACCCTCACCCTCAATAGTGTATGTTTTCTATTTAAACTTGGATGCAAATGCGGGGCTCATAAAAGAATGTGAAGCACCCGAATCAAATAGTACAACTACAGGGTGTTGATCAACCAGAAACTTACCAGCAGTGACTACCTCTCCTGAAGGAATATCAACAATATTAGTGTAGTTCACCTACCCCTAACGACCACCTTGGTTGTTATTCTTCTTAGGATAAGGACACTTCCTTGCCTAGTGACCTGGCTTGTTGCAGTTCTAGCATGGCATGTTGCTTGGAGGAACATTGGAGCTTCCTTGACTAGTAGTGCCCTTTGGAAGAGCAACTGTAAAAGCCTTGTGAAATCCAATCTTGCCTGGATTCTTCTTCAGCGGTGGGCAGAACTTAGCAGCTGATGCTAGAGGATGGAATAGAGCCTTAGATGTGACTGGAGCTTTGGACTATGAGGCACCCGCCTCATAGGCTCTCTTGCAATTCTTTGAAGTAGCATAAATAGCATTGTTGTTTTCTTGAGATAAAGCATCACTAACAAACTCATTAAAGGTAGCACACTTATAATTTCCCATAGTCTTCATCAACTTGGGGCTAAGTCCCCACTTGAAACTAGCGATCTTCTTGGGATCAGTGTTAACAAACTCAGTACCATACCTTGCAAGGTTATTGAAAGCCTGTAGGTATTCATTCAAGCTCTTGTTCCCCTGTGTTAGCTTCATAAATTCAGTGTGCTTGATTACCATGAGACTAGGAGGAATATAATTTCCCCTGAAAGCAGACTTGAACTGATCCCAAGTGATTTGGGTGTCAGCGGGCATAGTGGACCGATGATGACTCCACCAAATACCAACTGGCCCATGTAGTTGGTTAGATGCATACTTAGTCTTTAGCACCTTAGTCAAGCGAAGCAGACGGAATTTCTACTCAAGAGTGTTCAACCACTCATTAGCTTAGAGGGGCTCCTCAGCCTCCTTGAAGATTGGTGGTTTAGTGTCAAGGAAATCTTTGAAGTCGCTATACTGATTTGGTTCAGGTCCTTAGCGTGCACATAGCCATCATGATTTGCAATCGTGCGGAGAGCATTTGCCATAGTGCGCTGTCCTTCAACCAGTATTGCCATCAATTCCACTGGTGTGGGCGGTGGTGGCGGTGGGAGATCATCATCATCACCAGCCACACCTATGGCATGAATGCGAGGCATCTATAACAATGCACAACCAGCAATTATCGGTGATGTCAGCACATTGGAGAGGAACCATGTAATTATGCCAAACTAAATTTACTGGAGAGAATGTAAAATTCATGCAATAAAATAGAGGCACTAATTCATTATCCAATGACCAAATCATCAATAGATTACTAGCGCCATTCATAGTGCATTCCAACATGACAAGTTTTAAAATTCACCAACTAAGATAAGCATCCCGAAGGGAGCGGATTAAGGTACATTACATGCCAAGTTTGAATTAAAAGGTACTTCCAACATCTACCATAGTACTGAGTCCATTACACAATGGCAGCAAAAGCTTAAACTAGTGAGACTTGCTAGCTAACTACTCATCGAAGTGGTCATTGTCCACATCGGATACGCCCTGGACTTCTTTAGGGTCTTCCTCTTCCTCTTCATTTGTAGGTTCAGCTGCATTGACATTCATCTGCACGTCCTCTTCTTCTTCATCGACCTCAATCACTTCAGGTCCACCCACATTAGGATACCTTGGAATGAGCTGAGGAATAGGAAACAGACAGTTGTTCAGGTGTTGGTATTCAACCTGAAGCTCCTCTAGCTGCTCTTGGAGCGCATTCTCCCTTTGAAAAGCATTGTGGTTAGCCATGATCCATCCCTGACGCCTAATCTTAGCTGCCTCATGAGCATCATCCCACTCCTGAGTCAACTGCTCTATCTGTGCCTGAAGCTCCTCCTTCTCGCGGGCCAGCTACATCATCTGATCCTGCTTGTGGTCCCTCTCATGAACAGCCCACATGAACTACTGCCTATGAGTGTTCACAACATCCTTCAACTGACCCACTTCATGCTGAGCTTCTTGCAACTTCTTTGCCATTCTTATGAGCATGCTTCTTGGCCTTGCGTTGGGCATCTGAAGCCTCTCTAAGTGCTGCCATGATAGTATAATTGCTCCCATCTCTCGATGGATAGATCTTTAGAACGGCCATCATTGCACTCATGGCTATACTAGAGCTTTCTACATGCTCCCCATGGCCCCTAATCAAAGCACTTCCCTAAGCCTAACTCCACTGAGCCTCCTTGGGGTGAACATGAGGGAATATGGCAGCCGGTCCACCTCCCAACTCATCTCCATGCTTCTGATAGATGTCAATCAATGCAGTCAGAGCAGCACATTGTGCACCTTCCCATGGGCTTTGCCCATTAGACTCAATCACCCAACCACTCCATATTGTCCTTCCTTCGTGCCTAGGTATCTCCATGTCCACATAGTGCCACGGTACGATACCTGTGGGCTCAACTTCCCACCAGTAGTAGTGAGGTGGCTCCGTGTACCCCACTAAGTTCAACACCCTCCACAGGATAGTGGGAGTGCCAAAGTGGTTCAGAAAGTTGTTGCTGCTAGCAGGGAACGTAGGTTCGGCCATCTGCATCACCATTTGATGATTGACAAGAGAGGTTATCTTTCAAGGTAAGCATAAGTAAGTCATAAGGGAGGGAGTAATGCAATATGAATGGCATGAGTGAATATGATGCATGCATGTTCCGTACATCCTCTCACCCTAGTAGAATTTTAAAATTCTAACGGCTAGATGGTGGCATACATACGCTCTCTCACATAGGCGAAACTAATCGATCTACATGTTGCGTTGTTAGTGTACCTACAGAAGATTCATTGCAGCCCATCCCCATAAGAGATTATTAGCATACAATGAAAGTAGTAAACTAAGATACTCTCCATATATACATCCCCAGATATATATACTTCGGTATCCAAAACTACCCAACAGATATACCCACAATTAAGTACCTTCATATGTACATGTATGCAACATGTATATATTCTAGTAACCACAACTAACTCTCCCCTAGACCGATAGTTGGATGGTCATACTCTCACAACTCACACTTACCTGGGCGTAGAGGCAATTGATCCATACATTACCATTCAAGCGAATGGCACCCATGCAATAGCACAAGTTAGTAAATATATAAGCCACCTAAAAGTCCTTATGTGGGCTACAAGGGATGTGATCACCGGCACACTATAAATATAAAATTTCAGATTTTGGAACACCTATATATAACTATAAGTTGGAAAATAGTTTTCGCAACACAAGCTTTTGTTTTTAAATACCCGTATGAAATGTTTAGTGTTGACTCTAGCTTTGATATCAGCTGTAACAAAACCGACCAATTTATAAGAGCACAAGTACAAAAACAATCACCAAAACGATCAAATTCTCGCACTTGAGCCCATACAAACCCGGTAGTCAACTAAAACCATGAAGGATTTCAAACCAACTTGCATACAACCAAGATCGTAGTGCTTCAACATAACACATCACACGTTACAACATTTCACAAACATTTCACAGATAGATTACAACACATCGGAGTCATAGTTATTACAAACCAAGTCTCATAAGCAAATAGTTTAACTCACATACACGAGTTCAAATACATGTACCAGCTTGCTGATCACATCCCACAAAAGCATTCGGATAAGATAAATAGAGATCATGCCCGTGATCTAGTCTTCGTCACCCGCCGGGTGGAGATAGTACTTACAGAAGCCCTGATAAAAAAGGTCATCTGCAACAAGAGGGAATAAACCCTGAGTACAAGAATGTACTTAGCTATACTTACCCGTCGAAAACCAAAAATAAATGACACCAAGGATCATGCATAGCTTAATTTAGTGGATCTAGCTGACACTTTCTTTTTGTGGAAAAGCATAAGTAATAAAGATCAACTCATAACCTGAGCTAGCAGTGACTTTTAGCCATTAACCTGTCATCTATATTAGCACCTGTACTAAGCAATCACTTGATTAAGATGCAAACATTATTAACCATAGCAGGTATAAACTATGGAAACATTATCATCATCATCCATTTAACCATATCATTAAATTAAGTGTATCTATGTTGCCGCTGCTTAGTCAAGTTCTCACTATCCAGGAGAGATGACGATTCGAATCGATTCCTATCTAGCTAGATGGGTATTCCTAACACAAACCCTGCTTCCCCTGTTAGGGTTGCAATCAAGTCACCTTTGGTACAACTACAGAGTCGTGGGTCTAGACAGCGCCGCATCCTCAAGGGTGACACTCTGCCAGGAAGTGCAGGAGTTTTAAGCACCTGACCCCTTGGACTCACACCAATGTCCCCAAGCACATCCTTACTGCCTCCAAAATGTGCATGACCCCCTGGTTCCTGGCCTGAGTCGAACTACTCGGCTTCGTGGTTGGAATGACTTATCCGGCCAGCTAAGTGTTAGGCTGCGTTCAACATGACTTGAGGACGTACAGTGTATCAGTCCTTAAACAACACAGACAGAGTCACTATGTCTAACCCTACACAAGACTTCGCTCGATCTTAATTCATTATTAACATGGTTCTTTTCCACGATAGCAAATATAGCCAACCGTAACCCACCTCATCCTAAAGCTCGTAGATGATAGGAAATCACCCGACTTCTACCGCACTAAGCATGGCTAAGCATTTAACCCATTCCTGAACTTAATAGGATTCAAGTGCGATATCTGGACAAGGATAGATATATCATGCAACAATTGGTTCTAACCAATTCCTATACTTAATACATCATCAACAATAAAAGATACTCAAGATATTTGTAAAAAAAATGGGAGACTTAGAATGCTCCGGGGCTTGCCTTTCAGGAAAGAGGATGGGCGGTGGTCAGGGCACTCAGGCAACTCCTCCTCTGCGGCTGCTTCGTCGGTTCCCTGAACCTCGGGCTCCTCCTGGCTTGCTCCATCGAACTCCAGGAGCATCACTCCCTCCGGCACACCTATTGCATGTATGCATAAGATAAATATCATGGATGCATATGAACGAAGTTAGGGATGCTCGGGGAATGCACATGCTTATTGCAGTACACATATTCTAACTTAAGCTCTATTCAAATCACTTTACTTATCAAGTTTAGACAACCTAATATACAATTGCTCATCTTTAGTTAAGGACCTAGCACCTGCACCTAAGCATTTTCTCAAGTTAGCCTATCACCTAAACAATCAACAAGAACAATGCTACAAAGCATTCACACCATCATTCATATTTCAGCAAAACTGGGAATTTACAGCAACAAAGTAAATTGACCCTAACTGGAGATTTACAAATCCAAATGACATGCAACAAGATAATTTGGAAAGCTTATAAAATTGCCTAAAATTTATTTTTAGACCTCAAGGCATGATTCCAAATTTTACCAGTTCTAAATCACATAACAAAAGAAATCTGTCCTCACAAGGCAGAGAGCAGCCAAAACTGGACTCAAACTAAGAATAGCCATATCTCCTAAACTATTTGGCCAACTGCCACCAAATTTTAACACAAGCTAGTTTTGTAAGTGAACTACAACTTTGGTATTAACATGATTCCTAGAAAATACCATTATCAAAGTCTAATTCACCATGTGCTAGAAACTGTCCAGAATTATAGAAATGCTAACATTAAATATTTACTTACGTGTCAAACATGATTTCTGACTAAACCAAGTGTATCACAAGTTCACACATCATATAAGATCAGCATAAAGTAAGGTGTTCACCACCAATTCATTTCTTTTAATGCCTTTCTTAATTTATTTAGTTATTTAAGTGGAATAAGGAACATATATGAAAACAGTACCATTTAATCTACAAAAATTACAATTCATACTACATGCTCCAAGTAGGCTACTGTAAAAATTTCACCCAAAGTTACCAATAGAAACATCCTACATAAAAATAACAAGGCAACGAGGCTAATTTTGGCTTAAATTAGAAACCCTACTGAAAAGTGTCCAACAATAGAAGCAATATTTTCACAGCATTCTTAAGGTACCAGGACAACATCCAATAAATTTCATGGGCATTGGATTCATAGATTAATTATTAAAATTTACACAAGGATCATCTAATTATAAAAGGGAAATTAATAACTCAAAAACTATTCATGCACTGACTCTAAATTTTTTACCAGAGCTTCTACTCATCAAGAAGAGCTCACCATACAAATTTCATAATTTTTGGATCATAGGAACTCCAGATATGAGTTAAACAAGTTTCATCCATTTAAAAACACATTTTAAGTTACTTAATTCTCTCAGAAACTTTACTACAAGTGTTCCTTTTATATTTTTCCTAAATACTAAACTTCATGAGAAACACCACAAAATTTGGTTCATCAAAATTGGACCTCTAAAACTCCACTTATGATTTTCCAAAGTTGCATGTAAATCTAGAAATAAATGAACTATCTTCAGTCCTTAAGCCACTGACAGCCGTGGTCCACGCTTAAGGCGGGCCCGCACGTCTGCGACGGTGAAAACAAAGCACAACGTGGGACGACACAATCTCGCCAGCGGTGAGACTCTCCGGCGATGTCACCGGCACGCTCGTGATCCCCAAGTCCTCCCGAACCTCTTGAGCTACCTAGCTAGACCTATCGCTGGAGCCAATGACGACGGCAGCGTCAATGGCGGCACGGCGGTGCGGATCAACGGTGAGACGCCGACGCTGGCCGTGATAGCTCGATCTACTTCTACGTCGAGCTCCTACATACTACTATGAAACTAATGCACCCACTGTCACGGCTAGAGGCAATCAGAGACATCCCGGGCACGGCGTCGTGGCACGGCGGTGAAACTCCGGCGAGGCCGTGCGTGACACTGAGACCTTACCAAGCATAGCTAGCAAGCAATGAAAGCATGGTGGTGTGGTAGGAGTATGATGATGCTGCTATGGTGGTGAAGGAATGATGAGACGCGAGCTAGTGCTAGCAATGGTGATGGCGGCGAGCTGCGCTGCTGCTACGGCTGCTACGGTGAGCGAAGGAGGCGAAGGAGAAGGCAGTGAATGGAATGTGAGTCCAGGAGCGTCATGGGCGAGTGCTTGGGCCTGATGTGCCACGCTGTAGCTTGATGTGGCCTGGCCAGGCAGTGCAACGGCGATGCGCGGTGGCTCATGGCTTACAAGCTCTGAACCGGTCGGGTCACTATAGCGCGCCATCAGAGCATCGATTCTAGCCTGACAGCGTACTTTCACATCGTTCAAACTCCTAAATCGTGGCGATCCAGGTTAAGGTGCAGTTGACAAAGATGTAGTACCAAGTGAGATCTTCAACTTTGCCAATTGGAGATCAAGCTGGTTTGGCTTGGTTTGGGAGCTACAGGGCTGACAAGTCAAGTACATGAAACTGTTTTTCAGAGTTAACACTTAGAAAAATTTGTCTCTGAAATCAGGGGTAACTTTCATGTTGTGATCCAATTTTGAGCATGTTCTGTGCATTTTCATAGCTTGGCACCTTTACAACTTTTGTTCCTTATAAAATTATCTACAACTTTTCCAAAAGGTGCATTAGCATGCAAAGCTTCTAAGTAACACTTTTCAAAAGGTCAAACAAATTGGTTCAAGGGTTTCCAATTTGGTCAAACCTCACTTAGGGGCATAATTGGTCAATTTAGTTAACATGAACAGTGCTCCACTATGTACCTTAAGTGTAGTTAATGTGTTTTAGGGGATAATTAACCACACCACAAGTTGATCACACCAAAATCAAGCATCACATGCATTGAAACAAGGAAAAACAAGTGAATTGCTACTTTTGTTTCAAAGCCATGTTTCATATGTTTCATGAGTTTGTTGCATAGTACTAACTAACCATGTTTCATTAAGGTATGTGACTTGTTTCAAGAGTGAGTTGTACATGTTGCACACTATCCATTTCATAAAACAAACACACATGGAATATAAACATATGTTGTAATGTTTCACAAGCATGTTCCAAACAATCTAAGCTCATGAATGGATGAATGATGCTCATATTTATGAAATGCAAGTGCAAATATGGAAGCCAAACACCTAGGGTGTTACATCACGTGTACCTATGGGACCTTTCTCCATCTCCATCCAACCTGTGGGACCCGACAGCTTGCGTGTCACTTATTGCCGCCGAGGTTTAATAAATTCAAACTAAAAAACCATGAGAGCTAGGAGTCGAACCCAGGACCCAGATCAAGGAATAGACCATCTTCACCATTGCACTAGGTGCCTAGTTGTGTTGACATGTCTTTGGAGTCCTAATAGTAGTATATGTCCTCTATGTGGATAGGTTGACTTATATATTGGATGTATCCCCTGCAAGTGGAAACAATTCTATGCCCGTTGGACTTGCGGCGGCGATAGTGAAGGATCCCCGTGCTGTGGTGGCTTAGGCATCCTTTTGGAGGCTATGTGGTGGGTATTTCTGGTGGAGCGCGGTGGCATTGGTGTCCATGTCCATCATGTGCCACGGTAGAGGTGACAGATCTGATCCACAAGTATCCTTTCTCGCCTTGTCCTATTCGCTTCACTGTTTTGGTCCTTGCTTGAACATGAGGTATACAAGAAACATTGTAGCGTTGTGGATCTAGTTAGGCCAATGCTAATGAAAAGAACTAGGAGGTGGTACTGGTTGGTTTTCTGTTGGTGTCTTGTTTTTCTACATATGTTTAGTGTTCTTACTATAAATGCCTGGGTGCAACTAGGCCTGTTAATTGTCAAGTACTTGCTTGATTATACCTATCTATCTAGGCAAACATACAAGCCCTTTACTTCTGCCTTAAACTATTTTTTCTATCTAGTGCTTGCTTGATTCTACATTTATGTTTCATATGCTCTAGTGCCACCAGTGAGTCCTTATGGTATTTTGAACTTGTAACATATCTGAGGCCACATTTCTGTGCCAATGATGTCTACATGGCTGTTGGATATATTAGGATGCAGCACATATGTTTGCTTTCTATGTCTTCTCCTTGTTGACAACCAAGTTATCCATTTGGTTCCAATCAGGAGGAAGACATCGAAAGCAAAACAATGCTTTGTGTCCATCATTCACATCACTGAGGCCAATAATGTTTAAGCTGCACATATTGCTATTGACGTCAGTGATGATCACTACCACTTGTTCACTGACATTCTACTTGTGAAAACTGAGGAAGCTCAATTAACTGCTGAAATTATAATGGTTACAACTCCATTAACAACTACTCTAGTTTGAGTTATATATATCTATGTGGTGCTACTCTAAATTTACATGAGGTCATACCATGAAAATTATTAATGGTTGTTAAAGTTGCACTTTGGTATGAGTTGTGGACTTCACTGATGAAGAGTTCAAAGTTAAGATTAGCACTATCTCCAAACGGACCCATGAAGATTAGCACTATCTCCAAACGGACCGAAACGCAAACCATGGTACGTTCAACGCAAACCATGCACCTATCTTGCGTCAAGATTAGCACTATCTCCAAACGGACCGAAACGAGCTTCCACCTGAGCCTCATCACAAGTGGTACCGTCGGGTGTATCCAAAACGATTTCTGAGCCAATCGTATGTCTAGCGCAAACCATGCACCAACCTTGCACCAACACTAACACTATCTCTAAGTAGAAAGAAGTGAGATTCCACATGACCCACGTCACCTAGGAGTTCCATCGGGTGCGTCCAAAACGATTTCTAAGCCTATGGTATGTTCGACGCAAACCGTGCACCTATCTTGCGTCAAGATTAGCACTATCTCCAAAGGGACTGAAACGAGCTTCCACTTGAGCCTCATCACCTAGTTGTACCGTCGGGTGCATCCAAAATGATTTCTGAGCCTATGGAACGTCTAGCACAAATGATGCACCTATCTTGCAGCGACAAAAACACTATCTCCAAATAGAAAGAAGAGAGATTCCACATGACCCACGTCACCGAGGAGTTCCATCGGGTGCATCCAAAATGATTTCCGAGCCTATGGTACATTCGATGCAAACCATGCACCTATCTTGCGTCAAGATTAGCACTATCTCCAAATGGACCAAAACGATCTTCAACCTGAGCCTCATCACAAGTGGTACCGTCGGGTGCATCTAAAATGATTTCTGAGCCAATGGTATGTCTAGTGCAACCCATGCACCAATATTGCACCGACACTAACACTATCTCCAAACAGAAAGAAGTGAGATTCCACATGACCCACGTCAACTACGAGTTCCATTGGGTGCATCCAAAATGATTTCTGAGCCTATGGTACGTTCAACGCAAACCGTGCACCTATCTTGCGTCAAGATTAGCACTATCTCCAAAAGGACCAAAACGAGCTTCGACTTGAGCCTCGTTAACTAGTGGTACCATCAGGTGCCTCCAAAATGATTTATATGCCTATGGCACATCTAGCGCAAACCATGCACCTATCTTGCACCGAAACTAACACTATCTCCAAACGGAAAGAAGAGAGATTCCACTTGACCCACATCACCTAGGAGTTCCATCGGGTGCATCCAAAAGGATTTCCGAGCTAATGGTATGTCTAGCACAACCCAAGCACCAATCTTGCACCGACACTAACACTATCTCCAACATAGAAAGAAGTGAGATTCCACATGACCCACATCACCTATGAGTTCCATCGGGTGCGTCCAAAACAATTTTTGAACCTATGGTACGTTCAACGCAAACCGTGCACCAATCTTGTGTCAAGATTAGCACTATCTCCAACTGGACCAAAATGAGCTTCGACTTGAGCCTCGTCAACTAGTGGTACCATCAGGTGCGTCCAAAATGATTTCTGAGCCTATGCCACGTCTAGCGCAAACCATGCACCTATCTTGCACCGACACTAACACTATCTCCAAATGGAAAGAAAAGAGATTCCACATGACCCACGTCACCTAGGAGTTCCATCGGGTGCATCTAAAATGATTTCTGAGCCTATGGTATGTTCGATGCAAACCGTGCACCTATCATGCGTCAAGATTAGCACTATCTCCGAAAGGACCGAAACGAGCTTCCACTTGAGCCTCGTCAACTAGTGGTACCATCAGGTGCGTCCAAAATGATTTCTGAGCCTATGCCACGTCTAGCGCAAACCATGCACCTATCTTGCAGCGACAAAAGCACTGTCTCCTAATGGAAAGAAGAGAGATTCCACATGACCCACGTCACCAAGGAGTTCCATCGGGTGCATCCAAAATGATTCTTGAGCCTATGGTATGTTCGACGCAAACCATGCACCTATCTTGCGTCAAGATTAGCACTATCTCCAAACGGACCAAAACGAGCTTCCACCTGAGCCTCATCACAAGTGGTACCGTCAGGTGTATCCAAAACGATTTCTGAGCCAATCGTGTATCTAGCGCAAACCATGCACCAATCTTGCACCAACACTAACACTAACTCCAAATAGAAAGAAGTGAGATTCCACATGACCCATGTCACCTAGGAGTTCCATCGGGTGCGTCCAAAACGATTTCTGAGCCTATGGTACGTTCGACACAATCCGTGCACCTATCATGCATCAAGATTAGCACTATCTCCAAAAGGACCGAAACGAGCTTCCACTTGAGCCTCGTCAACTAGTGGTACCATCAGGTGCGTCCAAAACGATTTCTGAGCCTATGGCACGTCTAGCGCAAACCATGCAACTATCTTACACCGACACTAACACTATCTCCAAACAGAAAGAAGAGAGATTCCACATGACCCACGTCACCTAGGAGTTCCATCGGGTGCATCCAAAATGATTTCTGAGCCTATGGAACGTTTGACGCAAACCGTGCACCTACCTTGCGTCAAGATTAGCACTATCTCCAAACGGACTAAAACGAGCTTCCACTTGAGCCTCATCACCTAGTTGTACCGTCGAGTGCGTCCAAAATGATTTCTGAGCCTATGGAATGTCTAGCGCACACCATGCACCTATCTTGCACCGACACTAACACTATCTCCAAACGGAAAGAAGAGAGATTCCACTTGAACCATGTCACTTAGGAGTTCCATCGGGTGCATCCAAAACGATTTCCGAGCCAATGGTATGTCTAGCACACCCAAGCACCGATCTTGCACCGACACTAACGCTATATCCAAATAGAAAGAAGTTAGATTCCACATGACCCACGTCACCTACAACTTCCATCGGGTGCGTCCAAAACAATTTCCGAACCTATGATACGTTCGACGCAAACTGTGCACCTATCTTGCGTCAAGATTAGCACTATCTCCAACAGGACCAAAACGAGCTTCGACTTGAGCCTCGTCAACTAGTGGTACCATCAGGTGCGTCCAAAATGATTTTTGAGCCTATGCCACGTCTAGCGCAAACCATGCACCTATCTTGCAGCGACAAAAGCACTATCTCCAAATGGAAAGAAGAGAGATTCCACATGACCCACGTCACCAAGGAGTTCCATCGGGTGCATCCAAAACGATTTTCGAGCCTATGATATGTTCGACGCAAACCAGGCACCTATCTTGCATCAAGATTAGCACTATCTCCAAACGGACTGAAACGAGCTTCCACCTGAGCCTCATCACAAGTGGTACCATCGGGTGCATCCAAAATGATTTCTGAGCCAATCATATGTCTAGCGCAAACCATGCACCAATCTTGCACCGACACTAACACTATCTCTAAACAGAAAGAAGTGAGATTCCACATGACCCACGTCACCTAGGAGTTCCATCGGGTGCGTCCAAAAAAATTTCTGAGCCTATGGTACGTTCGACACAATCCATGCACCTATCATGCATCAAGATTAGCACTATCTCCGAAAGGACCAAAACGAGCTTCCACTTGAGCCTTGTCAACTAGTGGTACCATCAGGTGCGTCCAAAACTTTTTTCTGAGCCTATGGCACGTCTAGCGTAATCCATGCACCAATCTTGCACTGGCACTAACACTATCTCCAAACAGAAAGAAGAGAGATTTCACATGACCCACGTCACCTAGGAGTTCCATCGGGTGCATCCAAAATGATTTCTGAGCCTATGGTATGTTCGACGCAAACCGTTCACCTATCTTGCGTCAATATTAACACTATCTCCAAATAGACCGAAACAAGCTTCCACTTGAGCCTCATCACCTAGTTGTACCGTCGGGTGCGTCAAAATGATTTTTGAGCCTATGGAATGTCTAGCGCAAATGATGCACCTATCTTGCAGCGACAAAAACACTGTCTCCAAACAGAAAGAAGAGAGATTCCACATGACCCACGTCACCAAGGAGTTCCATCGGGTGCGTCCAAAATGATTTATGAGCCTATGGTACGTTCGACGCAATCCATGCACCTATCATGCATCAAGATTATCACTATCTCCGAAAGGACCGAAACGAGCTTCCACTTGAGCCTCATCAACTAGTGGTACCATCAGGTGCGTCCAAAACGATTTCTGAGCCTATGGCACGTCTAGCGCAAACCATGCACCTATCTTGCACCGACACTAACACTATCTCCAAATGGAAAGAAGAGAGATTCCACATGACCCACGTCACCTAGGAGTTCCATCGGGTGCATCCAAAATGATTTCTAAGCCTATGGTATGTTTGATGTAAACCGTGCACCTACCTTGCGTCAAGATTAGCACTATCTCCAAACGGACTGAAACGAGCTTCCACTTGAGCCTCATCACCTAGTTGTACCGTCGGGTGCATCCAGAATGATTTTTGAGCCTATGGAACGTCTAGCGCAAACGATGCACCTATCTTCGAGCCACAAAAACACTGTCTCCAAATAGAAAGAAGAGAGATTCCAGATGACCCACGTCACCAAGGAGTTCTATCGGGTGCATCCAAAATGATTTCCGAACCTATGGTATGTTCGATGCAAACCATGAACCTATCTTGCGTCAAGATTAGCACTATCTCCAAATGGACCAAAACGATCTTCAACCTGAGCCTCATCACAAGTGGTACCATCGGGTGCATCCAAAACAATTTCTGAGCCAATGGTATGTCTAGCGCAACCCATGCACCAATCTTGCGCCGACACTAACACTATCTCCAAACAGAAAGAAGTGAGATTCCACATGACCCACGTCACCTAGGAGTTCCATCGGGTGCGTCTAAAACAATTTCTGAGCCTATGGTACGTTCGACATAATCCGTGCACCTATCATGCATCAAGATTAGCACTATCTCCGAAAGGACCAAAACGAGCTTCCACTTGAGCCTCGTCAACTAGTTGTACCATCAGGTGCATCCAAAACTTTTTTCTGAGCCTATGGCACGTCTAGCGCAATCCATGCACCAATCTTGCACTGACACTAACACTATCTCCAAACAAAAAGAAGAGAGATTTCACATGACCCACGTCACCTAGGAGTTCCATCGGGTACATCCAAAATGATTTATGAGCCTATGGTATGTTCGACGCAAACCGTTCACCTATCTTGCGTCAATATTAACACTATCTCCAAACAGACCGAAACGAGCTTCCACTTGAGCCTCATCACCTAGTTGTACCATCGGGTGCGTCAAAACGATTTCTGAGCCTATGGAATGTCTAGCGCAAATGATGCACCTATCTTGCAGCGACAAAAACACTGTCTCCAAACGGAAAGAAGAGAGATTCCATATGACCCACGTCACCAAGGAGTTCCATCGAGTGCGTCCAAAATGATTTATGAGCCTATGGTATGTTTGACGCAATCCATGCACCTATCATGCGTCAAGATTAGCACTATCTCCGAAAGGACCGAAACGAGCTTCCACTTGAGCCTCGTCAACTAGTGGTACCATCAGGTGCGTCCAAAACAATTTCTGAGCCTATGGCACGTCGAGCGCAAACCATGCACCTATCTTGCACCGACACTAACACTATCTCCAAACAGAAAGAAGAGAGATTCCACATGACCCACGTCACCTAGGAGTTCCATCAGGAGCATCCAAAATGATTTCTAAGCCTATGGTATGTTTGACATAAACCGTGCACCTACCTTGCGTCAAGATTAGCACTATCTCCAAACGGACTGAAACGAGCTTCCACTTGAGCCTCGTCACCTAGTTGTACCGTCGGGTGCATCCAGAATGATTTCTGAGCCTATGGAACATCTAGCGCAAACGATGCACCTATCTTCTAGCCACAAAAACACTGTCTCCAAACAGAAAGAAGAGAGATTCCAGATGACCCATGTCACCAAGGAGTTCTATCGGGTGCATCCAAAACGATTTTCGAACCTATGGTATGTTCGATGCAAACCATACACCTATCTTGCATCAAGATGAGCACTATCTCCAAATGGACCAAAACGATCTTCAACCTAAGCCTCATCATAAGTGGTACCGTCAGGTGCATCCAAAACGATTTCTGAGCCAATGGTATGTCTAGCGCAACCCATACACCAATCTTGCGCCGACACTAACGCTATCTCCAAACAGAAAGAAGTGAGATTCCACATGACCCACGTCACCTACAAGTTCCATTGGGTGTGTCCAAAATGATTTCCGAGCCTATGGTACGTTCAACGCAAATCATGCACCTATCTTGCTTCAAGATTAGCACTATCTCCAAAAGAACCAAAACGAGCTTCAACTTGAGCCTCGTCAACTAGTGGTACCATTAGGTGCCTACAAAATGATTTCTATGCCTATGGCACATCTAGCGCCGACACTATCACTATCTCCAAATGGAAAGAAGAGAGATACCACTTGACTCACGTCACCTAGGAGTTCCATCGGGTGCATCCAAAATGATTTCTGAGCCTATGGTATGTTCGACACAAACCGTGCACCTATCTTGCATCAAGATTAGCACTAGCTCTGTCGCAGAACTGACTAATTTATAAGAATACAAGTACAATAGCAATCCGCAAGCGGTCGCACTGTCATACTTGAACCCATATAAACCTAGTAGTCCGTTGAGTACCACGACAGGTCTCGATAAACGATTTACAACAACCAAGATCGTACAGGATTCAACATACATGCCACATATTACATAAAGTTCACAGCTACTTTTCATCATCAGAGTATGAATAAAAGTTATTACAAATCGAGTTTGATAATAAAGTGGAAGCAAATAAGTTCGAAGATAAAGTTTCCAACATAGTTTGATACAGTGCCAAGCCAGATCACGGTCCACAAAAGCAAAGATAGGAATTAATAAAGAAGCCTGTCTAAGGCTTACTCCACATCCACAGCGGGAAGAAACAACTCTTGCAATACCCATGATACATAGTGCCATCTGCAACAATGGGAAATAAAACCCTGAGTACGAGAAGGTACTCAGCTAGACTTACCCGTCATGAACCAGAATTAAAATGACTCCAAATATGCAAGGCTGTATAAGTGGACGTAACTTGACAACATCTTTGCGTAAAAGCAATTAAATCATGGTACAGTTACAAATTCTTTACCAAGTTAATTATAACTATTCATTTCTAGGTTAGCAACTATCCTGTACCAAACATGTGGTATATCATTTAGAAGCATACAATAGTAACCATAGCAGGTATTGTAATTCCCTTTTTATCCGAACCATCATGTTTCATAACACAGTTGCTACAATGTTGGGACTAGCTAAGTTTCTCACTATCCGGGAGAGACGGCAATTCGAATCGATTTCAACCAGCTGAGAATTTATTCCTAACACAAACCCAGGTCTACCAGCCACGATAGCCTTAGGTCACCTTTGGTACAACTCCGGTACACATTTCACGGGTCCGTACTGCGCCGCACAATCTGGAACACCAGATGCCAGGATGCTCAGGCCAAGCCTGCCCTTGGGCTTAGTCTGATCGTTCCCCGGAAGGAGCGCACAACAGAACGATTCCCGGCCTGAGTTGAATTACTCGGCTTCGCGGTCGGAACGAGTTATCCGGTCAGCTAAGTGAGAGGCGTGCGTTCAATCTTGTCAGAAGCGCCAACAACGGTATGGTCCTTAATCGACACAGACGAGGATAAATCCACACCCAAGACCTCCATGTCTTGTCGCTTCTCTATCAACTTCCCATCCGGTCTCGATTTACTTTTACCCCATGGTTCTTGTTTCATGATAGCAAATATAGCCAATCGTGCTCCAGTATCCACCTACATCTCGCAGGTGACAGGACATCACCCGACTTCTACCGGTCTAAGCATGGCTAAGCAGATATTTGATCCTGGACCTATACCGGTTAAAGGTGTAATATCTGGACAAGGAATGTACATGCATCAAGTGGTTTCATTCAACTCTTATAACCTAATGCATCAATCATAAATACGTAAGTAAACATTTGTAAATTACTGGGAGACTTATAATGCTCCGGGGCTTGCCTCGTAGAAAGGAAGTAGGGCGATGGTCAGGGCACTCCGAAAGCTCTTTAGGGTTCTGCTCCACGCCTTCGGGAGCTGCGGCTTGCGGATCCTCCTGCTGATTCCCTTCCTCTGCTTCTTCGAATTCCAACAACGTGATCTCTTCCTCCGATCCTAGATGTATGAGTATGGCATAAGTATTACGAATGCATATATGTTAACAAGTGCATCATGTTGATTGAGTAGGTGCATATCTCTTCTCGATTATTACTTAACTACTTCTACAATGCATCGACTATGCTACAAACAGTAGCTACTTGTTTCACTCATAACTGGAGTTCTACTAATCCAAAAATAGTGATCCTAGACTTTCTGGAAAGCTTATCAAATTCTCTACAACTTTGTTATTAACTATTTTTACAGTACACATCAGTTTCAATATGCAACTCATCACACTCTAGAATCAGTCCGGAAACTATTTAATATGCAATATAAAGTAATAATACTTCTACTTCATGTAATCATTCAAAATTTGACAACATAGAATCTACCAACAGTTTAAGCATACCAAATACATTTAAGGTAATATAATGGTGAAGCCCAAACTATTTATTTAATTACCTTTATTATTTTATTTAGATATCTAGGTTAAATAATAAACATATATCAGATATACTTAATAAATTCTTACAAATTTATAGTGCCCTACTAATGCTATCAAAGGACTACTATAAAAATTTCATGTCATTTTATCAAGTAGAACATCCTATACAAAAATGACAAGGAAGCAAGGCTTGAAATAGCATAAATGGAAAATCCTATTGAAAAGTGTCAAGCAATAGATTTCCTATTTTTCTTAACATCCATATGGTACTAGGATTACCTCCAACAAATTTCATGAATTTTGGACTCATAATTAATTTATGAAAATTCATGCAAGGATTGACTATCCATAAAAGAAAAATCTATAACTATAAATCTACCCATGCACTGGTCCTCAAATTTTTACCAGAGCTCATATATGCTAAGACTAGCTTACCACAAAAATTTTATAATTTTTGGAGCACAGGAACTCTAGATATAAAATAAACAAATTTGAATGCATTCAAAAGCAAATTTCAAATCCCTATTTAATTCTCCAAAAAATTCTACTGTACAAGTCAAGAACATATTTTTCCTAAATACTACACTTCCTAATGAACACTACAAAATTTATGTCACAGATCAAGTCACTTCTATGATGATTTGCGAAAACCATCATAGAAGTTCAAGTATGACGCAACTTCTGTGACGAACCGTTTTTCATCATAAATTCGTCATAGAACTGAAATTATGATGAATTTGGCTCCTTCAGTGATGAAAGTTATTCGTCATAGAAGTGGATATTTCTAGTAGTGAGGCAGCACGCGACGGGATAGCCGCTTCCCGTACAGTGACATCACGACTTCCCTCCCAAGAAGCGGAGTGCAAGGACGAAGACCACGATGATAGCAAGCAAGCCATACCGGGCAGGGAGTTGGTGAGCGACCACCACTCCCATTGCACCGCCATGGCCAGAACAGTACCGCCACGAAACACCATGCCTTGGCGTAAGGATCAAGCTCAAGATGACCATACCTTGACATGGAGACAAGACCAGACGGACTGCTTAACAAGCACGCTAGCTTCTCCATCCCTCAAGCTCTTGGGCACTCAGGATGGGAGAACCCTACCCTTCCATATGTAACCTATGCATGTAACTTGGCCCCTGGAACTATATAAGGGAAGACAGGCCTTCTTCCAAAACAACTTCTTCTTCAACCTCAAGACGATCGAACTCGAGGATCGATCTCCCATTCCTCGAACTCTTCCTACCAGTATGACTAGAGCTTGCATACTCCCTATTGTAACCTTTTTTTAGCACTTTGGCATTGAGGAACACGTAATCACAGATCTCCAGCACTGGACATAGGGCTTTGTCCCAAATCAGTATAAATCCTCTATGTTCTGAGTGCTAGCCATCGGCGTCATGTGGAACTCCAACAATATAGACCAGATGACTTATTGAAAATAGGTCGAGGAGCCTGATCCTGGAGCTGAGCAAGCATGGGCGCGATCCGCATTGAGTGGAACTACTATAACTATAGCTAGTGGAAGTACCATCCATTCCACAGTGGGCATATGTTCTTTTCAATCCTATGAAGCTCATTAGTATTTCTGTCAACAATTCTTTAGTATGATGGTTGTTGGTCTTAATTTGAGTCAACACTATTAAAATGAATAGAAAAAGGAACCAAAGACTGAGCAACTACTTCTACAATGATGTTACAGAAAATACAAGACACAGTGATCCTCATCCGGCATAATAGCAGTACATGAATTCCACCCAGACGAAATGGACTAACTCTCTATGGCAACTATGGATCTCAACATCCAAAAAAAAGTGCTTATCCATCCTTGGAAGAACTAGCTCCCTCCCTGTCTTTGTCGGAACTTGAATCGAGGTAGGCAAAAGAATCCTTACTCGGAACGAGTCCAAGATAGAGGGCCTAGTCCAATTTTAGTCTTTGTTGTACATCGGTACTACACACGGTAGGCATTTCTTTCGGTTATCGGGACTTGCACTTGTTTTTTCCGGCCTTAGTGGTATTTCAATGATTTTATTGCCCTAGCCCAGTACTTCCATCATGCTTAGTTAGCTAGCTACTTCATTTTGTGCTAAAGCCACTCGATACATAAGTGCTCTTATTCCTAGAACTCACCTGGGGCGAGTTGGTAAATGTAAACCATTGATCTACGAATTCAAGTGAATGAAAATGTAGATAGATTTTTTTCTACTTCTGTAACATAACTTCTCTACGGATAAGCTTCAACTACTGAATGAAGAGATGGTGAGACCTACCTAGCAACGAGAAATACTAGAACTGAAATTCCTTGTCGATAAATTTACTAGTTAGTTCTTAAAACACTGATAGTTGGTGCGTAAGGTAGGAGATTTAAGTCTTCTTTGGCACGGCTCATCCAAAACGACTTCACTGGTGAAGCTAAAGTCGGGGAAGCCAGAAAAACTAGCTTTTTCGACTTCTAGTTTATTTTAACCCCGACTTGCCAAATAGCTTCACGCTATAGTGCCTCGATTTACATAAAATAGATGAAGTCAAAGCCGACATAAACCGTGGCAAAGAGGTGTATATTATGAGTGTAACGGAGTAAAATAAGCCCAGAGCCCGTCCGCCGGTACAGGCCGGCTGCCCGGCTCGTAAGATACTGAAACGGACCAATGTGCTTTTGACTTGTCAATTCAGCACCGTACCACTACGGTTCTGCTCCTCGCCGGCGATGACGCCCGCGGAGACCTCGCCGCCGGCGCCACCTCCCCGTGCTACTCAACCTGTCTCAACCCCGCTCCTCCTACAAGACCCCACAACCCAGGCCACGCCCCCATGGAGGGAGCAGCTCACCCTCCGTGGCATCGCCGTGGCGGCGGTGCTGGGCGTGCTGCTCTGCGTGGTAATCCACCGCCTCAACCTCACCGTCGGCGTCACACCGGCGCTGAACGTCGCCTCGGGCCTCCTCGCCTTCTTCCTCGCGGCGGCTTGGCGTGCTGCCACCGGGAGGCTAGGGTTTGGCCGCGGGCCGCCCTTCACGAGGCAGGAGAACACCGTCATCCAGACGTGCGCCATAGCATGCGCCGGCCTCGCGTTTAGCGGTACGTCGGGTTCCTACTCTACTTCCAACCAGGACTCCCCATTTCACTGAATAAAGCGAATATCTTTAATTTAGAGCCCAAAGTTTTGCTTGAAAAACAAGAGAGTTATGCTTCGATCATTTTAAATTTCTTATTAAAGACGAATTATATGGTTTTAACTCTAGCATTTTTTTACTGTGAATTAGATAACCTGTCTTCTTTGTAGGGTGCTCGGCCTCCTACATCCTTTGCTATGGACAGGAAGACTTATGAGCTCGTGGGACCAGATTATCCCGGTAATCGAGCAGAAGATGTTAGAGATCCCTCACTCGGCTGGATGATCAGTTTCTTGTTCCTCATTGCTCTCGTTGGGCCATTTAGCATTGTCTTGCTTCGAAGTTACTTTTTTTGGGCTGGGAAAATTTTGCAACATGCATCCGTTGGGTTCACGAGTTCTGCCTCAGCCTTTTCAAAATAATGATCTTCAGCACATGGCTTTATAAAATTTAAGGATAGCTCAAGACATCCATCAGTTTTTACCTTCCGTTGCTTAGTTGGAGTGTTTCTGTTTGTAAACAATCTCCGATCTTGTCATTGCAGGTAATGGTGATTGATTACAAGCTTACATTCCCTGGTGGGACAGCTACAGCTTTGATGATCAACAGCTTGCATGGGAAAACGGAAGGCGATCTTGCAGGGTAAGGCGACAGGTACTCATGTAATTACCTTCAATGTTTCATGATGGCAAGTATTTCCCCACCAGTTCAAAACAAGAACTCCTTTTCTGTACGAACAAATTGTAATAACATGTACTTTAGGAATTGAAGTCTGATTGCTTATTGTCAGTACTAATGTTTCCTTTTTAAATTTAAAAAGTATG
The DNA here is from genome assembly GCF_019320115.1 of Miscanthus floridulus. Classification (NCBI taxonomy): domain Eukaryota; kingdom Viridiplantae; phylum Streptophyta; class Magnoliopsida; order Poales; family Poaceae; genus Miscanthus; species Miscanthus floridulus. The sequence continues at coordinate 35,918,614 of NC_089590.1, read as the reverse complement.
TAGACCGTGAACTAAACAATTCACGATGAGTGGAACAGGTGTGATCCATATGGCTCAAATAACATATTTCTGAACTGAACCTGTTAGAAATTAGAAAATGAATGAAAGGATCAGACACATCATGTCTGGACATGCAGCACATTGTTAAGCAACATCCACGCTTGGTCTCAACAGAAAAAGTACCAATGTGCAGACGGTGTTATTATTTTGTACCTTAAGTCCTGAACAAATGTTGCCTCATGTCTGGCAGTTTTAGTTTGAAAGTCTATCCAATTCACATACTCATGTTATTCTATTTTGCAGGAAAAAGGTGCACTGCCTTGTAAAATACATGGGCATTAGTTTTGTCTGGAGCTTCTTTAAGTGGTTCTTTAGTGGTGTTGGTGACCCTTGTGGTTTCGACAATTTCCCTACATTTGGGATTGAAGCTTTTAGAAACACGTAAGTTCTCATAGTCTTATTTTTTCCCTCTCTTTTTCATCACTTACTTATTGATGTGATTTTCCACATCAGTTTACTGGTTAATCATGTTTTTCCTTTGAATGATGTTTGTCCAGTGTATTTATTATGGATGGATCTTTGAGGTGTTTTTATCCAAGTCAACACTGGTTTAGTCATTAGGCTGGTTTCATAGCTATATTTTGTCAATATTTTTTTATACTCATTAGGGAATATTTAAGATTAACTGGCCCACCACAATGTAGATATGCCCCCAAGTCCACTGTTCAAATATTTCTGACAATGACAATTGAAGAATTGTAGTATCTGCAATCCTGTGCTGCTTGATCTAACTTGCTCTGCCTTGGTCGAAATGAAAACAAATGAACTTACACTTCTAATTACTACTGTGCCACATGTTATATCTATGGTAGTATGTGTATACCTATTCAAGCTTGAAACTAAAGTCTTGCATATATAAGATGCCTGAGGTGAATAAAACCACATTTTCTTCTAAGTTTTTTTTTTTTTTGTATTCTGGCAGGTTTTATTTCGACTTCAGTCCTAGTTATGTTGGGTTTGGTCTTATTTCCCCTCATATTATGAACTGCTCAGTTTTCCTTGGGTCAGTCATACCCTGGGGCTTTCTTTGGCCATTTATCAGTGCACAAGCTGGTCATTGGTACCCAGATAACCTTGGTAGCAGTGATTTCAGAGGCCTGTATGGTTATAAGGTACATTGCTTTTTTATTTGTATTCACTAATAAGTGGATTTCTCTTTTTTATTGGATTCTCTTTGCAAACTACTGCTCTGCTGTTAGTATGACGACTCAACATGATTAATGTGCATGAGTTTCTTCAAGTAAATTTTGTTTCAAGGATCTGGATAATGATTTTTTTGGCCTGCAATATTAAAGATTGGTCATGCTGTCATGCTTGATTTCCTCATAAAATGTGTATTCATGCAGGTCTTCATAGCCATTTCTTTCATACTTGGAGATGGCCTATACAACTTGTTTAAGATATTTGTTGTCATTGCTAGGGAATTCTGCAGTATGCAATCAAAAAAACATGATCTGCCTGTTCGAACGCTGGAAGCGGAAGGTAACATGTTACTTCTTAGTTGTAGTGCAATGTGTTGACACATGCTGTGAGATTAATTTGCGGCTTGTGAACATTACTTGTGCAATATATAGCTCATTTAATATGCTGTCTTATGAAAAGCTTACCTCCCCATAGTATTTGTCCAATGCATGTTTCATCGTATTATTTGCAGATGACGGGAGTTGTGAACAATTAGCAGAAGAGAAACTACAAACAGAGGTATTCCTCAAAGATAGTATATCTCCTTGGTTTGCTGCTTCTGGTTACATTGTCCTGGCAGCAATATCCACCGCCACTGTGCCCACCATATTTCCCCAGCTCAAGTGGTACCTTGTCCTCTTGTGCTACTTCCTTGCCCCTGCTGTTGCGTTCTGCAACTCCTACGGAATGGGCCTCACCAACCTGAACCTTGCCCCTACCTACGGCAAGATTGCCCTCTTCGCATTCGCCTCGCTTGTCGGCAGTGATGGCGGTGGAGTCATCGCTGGCCTTGCAGCCTGTGGCATCATAATGTACATTGCCTGCTCCACAGCAGATCTAATGCAGGACTTCAAGAGCGGGTACCTGACCCTCTCCTCGTCGCAGTCAATGTTCATTGCCCAGCTGATCGGCATTGCACTCGGGTGCGTCATAGCTCCACTCACACTGTGGCTCTTCTGGACAGCCTTCGACATCGGCGACCCTGACGGCGAGTACAAAGTGCCCTTTGACATCATGTTCTGGGAGATGGCCATCCTCGGGATCTAGGGCTTCTCGGCGCTGCCATTGCACTGCCTTGACATCTGCTACGCTGCCTTCTTCCTCGCCTTGGCCATCAGTCTCCTCAAGGACATGGCACCCGCAAATGTGTCCAGGTTCATCCCCATACCGATTGCTATGGCTCACCGTTCTACGTCGGCGCCTACTTTGGCGTGGACATGTTCATAGGCACAGTGATCTTGTACGTCAGGCAGAAGCTGAACCGGGAGGAGGCTGATGGTTACGCAGTGGCTGTGGCGTCCGGGCTGATCTGTGGAGATGGGATCTGGAGCATCCCTTCTGCTCTTCTGTCCATCCTGGGAGTTGTTCCACCCATCTGCATGTCCTTCAGGCCTTCCTCTGCTCCCATGTGAGATAATGGATAGAAGTTATATTCCTGGCCATATGTTTGCGCCGTTGATGAAATCATGTAAATTTGTAAACATACACAAAGAAGGTGTTGGTTGTAGTTCGTAATTTGTACAAAACAGTAGTACACGAGATGCATTATTACCTCTGATGATTTATGTGAAACAAAACACGGCTTTGCATGTATTGATAAATACATATAGAGTAAAATGTACTAGAGGTCTATTAATTTTCGTTGGGGTGTCATCTATGAAATCATGTAAATTTGTAAACATACACAAAGAAGGTGTTGGTTGTAGTTTGTAATTTGTACAAAACAGTAGTACACGAGATGCATTATTACCTCTGATGGTTTATGTGAAACAAAACACGGCTTTGCATCTATTGATAAATACATATAGAGTAAAATGCACCGGAGGTCTATTAATTTTCGTTGGGGTGTCATCTAGGTCTATCAACTTTGAAACTGTATTTTTTGGTCTATTAACTTTCGTTGGGGTGTTATCTACGTCCATCAATTTTTTAACTGTATTTTTTGGTCTATAAGAAGGGTAGGCCTGGTGCAGTGGTGAGAGCTGTCTCACTGAGTCACCAGGTCGCGGGTTCAAAGCAGCCTCTCCGCAGATTTTGCGGGGAGAAGGCTTGCCTCGGTTTTTTCTTTTCCCAGGCCTCATTTATGTAGGAGCCTTCGGCACTGGGTCTGCTCTTTTTTTTTATTATTTTTTGGTCTATAAACTTTTAAAATAGTTCATATATTCATGCTATTATTTAATCTTAAATTCAACGCATATATGCACGTCGGCTTAGGCCTCGGGTCGTTGCGTCGGTGGAGACCACCCAGGGCCAGCGTCCGTCGCAGTGGCTGGCTGTGTCTGCCCTGTGCTGTGCCCTCGTGGTGCCTTTCGTGCAGTTCCCGTTAATGTCGAGGAGCAAGAAGCTTCACGACCTCATCACGAACAAGGATTCACGCGAGGCCAGCCGGAGGGGCAAAGGGGGCGACCAGGAAGAGGATGCGGGGGAGATCAGAGAGGAGGAAGTGGACGTGGGGCTGGAGGAGGACGAGGAGGCGGACGTGCACCGCATCCGCCTCCCGGAGTTCCCCGGCGGCGCGGAGGCGTTCGAGTTGGCCGCCAAGTTCTGCTACGGCGTCAAGCTCGACCTCACGCCGACCACAGCCGCGCTGCTGCGGTGCGCCGCCGAGCGCCTCGGCATGTCCGACGACCACTCGGAAGACAACCTCGTCTCCCGCGCCGACCGGTTCATATCGCAGACCGTCCTGAGGAACCCCAGGGACGCCATCCGCGCCCTCAAGTTCTGCGAGGGCCTCCTCCCCCTCGCCGACGACCTCGGCCTCGTGTCGCGCTGCGTGGACGCCGTCGCCGCCAAGGCCGCCGCGTCCACGCCCACGGCGCTCTTCGGCTGGCCCATCGCCGGCGACGCCAGGGACGGCGACCGCCAGCGCCGCAAGACCGGCGCCGCCGCCGGGGCCACCTGGTTCGACGACCTCGCTGGCCTGTCCTTGGCCACGTTCACCCGTGTCATTGCCGCCATGAAGGAGCACGGCGTCGGCTCTGAGGTCATCGAGGGGGCGCTCATTGCGTACGCCAAGCGGTCCATACCAGGGCTGTCGCGCACTGGCAGGCATGTCGGCGGCGGTGGGGGCGCCGTCGCTGCGCCGCCTTCGTCCGATGGGGAGCAGAAGGCGCTTCTCGAGACCGTCATTGCCAACCTCCCCGAGGAAACCATCAAGAGCAGTGCCCACACCGGCACGGCCGTGGGCGCCACCACGGCGCGCGTCCTCTTCGGTCTCCTGCGTACGGCGAACATTCTCCACGCGTCAAAGGCGTCACGGGACATGCTTGAGCGGCGCATCGCCGCGCGGCTTTCCGACGCGGCCGTCGACGACCTTCTCATCCCGAGCTACTCGTACGTGGGGACGCTCTACGACGTGGACTGCGTCGAGCGCATCGTGCGGTATTTCCTGGAAGGCCGCGACGTCGCTGACGAGGGCAATGAAGCAGAGGGCAGCGTGGCGGAGACCCCAGGCAGAGAAGCTAGCCGACGAGCCATGCTGGCCGTGGGGAGGTTGGTGGATGCCTACTTGGGGGAGATCGCGACAGATGCCAACCTGAAGCCGGACAAATTCTGCGACCTCGCCTGGGCGTTGCCGGACGGCGCCCGCGTGTACGACGATGGCCTTTACCGAGCTGTCGACATCTACCTCAAGGTGAGGGAGCAGCGCGTTCTCGTCATCTTCTTGTTTGCAAGCTTGTGAAACAATGCCGGTGCTGATGAGTGATGAATGCTTGTTTTGGCTGATCTGTCTGCAGGCTCATCCGGGTCTCAGTGAAGAAGAGAAGGAGAAGGTGAGCGGCGTGGTGGACGGGCGCAAGCTGACACTGGAGGCCTGCACGCACGCGGTGCTGAACGAACGGCTACCGCTTCGGCCGGTCGTGCAGGTGCTCTTCTTCGAGCAGCTCCAGCTACGCCGGGCCATCGCGCGTACCATCACGGCGAACGAAGGCGGCGCAGCCGGGTCAGGGGAGGAAGGCGGTGAGAGCGACGGTGGCGGGACATGGCGCGTGGCGGCACGGGGCAACCAGATGCTGCGGCTCGATATGGACAGCATGCGGAACCGCGTGCAGGAGCTCGAGCGCGAGTGCACGAGCATGAGGAAAGCCATCGACAAGATGGACCGGCGAGGCGGGGCACCGGTGGATAGGGGAGCGCCGTCCGTGCCGGCGGATGGGAGGTGGGGCGCGATAGTGACGAAGCGGTTCGGGTGCAAATTCCCGGCGCAGGTCTGCCAGTCGCAGCAGCGCGGACGGTGGTGGCACGGACTCGCCGGCCACGCATTGAGCAGAGCCCCTGAGTTCTTAGCCATTGCCCATCCTAGCTTTGAGTTCATTGTTCTGTTCTCTTGATTCTTTCAGAGTTTTCCCTGCGCGGCATTGTGTCCTTTTTCACTGAGATCATTGAATTGCGTATTAGCAGCGCACAAATTGTACTCGGAAGTCAGTCATCTTGCTCTGATTGTGTAGCGGCAAAGGCTCGCCACTCGTTGCAGTAAGCACTACTACCTCGTTGCAGTAAGCACACGCCGCCGCGGTGCCGGTGAGCCACTGAGCGCGTGGGCTCACGTGGGCGGGCGGGCACAGCACAGGGCAGCCACAGCCAGCCACTACCCCACTGCGATGGACGCTGGCCCTGGCTGGTCTCCAGGGACGCAACGACGGGAGGTCATGCAGTGAATCATTTTAAAGATTTATTGACCCAAAAATGTAGTTACAGAGTTGATGCACCTAGATGATACTTTAACGAAAGTTAATGGACCTAAAAATATAGTTTCAAAGTTGATAGACTTAGATGACACTCCAACAAAAATTAATGGACCTCCGGTGCATTTTACTCATATATATATATATATATATATATATATATAGGGAGAGGCTATTCAGTAGCCAGCTACAGAATAAGTTATTCTGTAGCCACCTCCATTTACCATAATTTTATATACTAATTTACGATAATGTCAATATATATTTACTATAGTTGGGTTACTATAATATACGGGGATATTTACCATAACGTTGTAGTAAACCACTTAGTAAGGAGTTACTATAATCTCATAAATTAACATAGTAATTATCGTAACTCAAAGTGGCTACAGAATAAGTTATTTTGTAGCCAGCTATAGGATAGTAGTTCTATATATATATATATTGCCTCTCCCGTCGTTTGAATACCAGTTTCACTTGTGTCATTGTACAAGAGCCTCGTCGTAGATTTTTCACTTTTGACAGATAATAAGCATCGACTGTCCTGTTATGTTCTATCTTAGCTGATGTGTTCTATACACGTGTCACGTTGATACGGCATTGCCTGTAATGATCACTCGCTCAGACCTGCTGTCTGGAGCATTGCTTCAATTCTTTTTTTTTTTACTACTACTAGGCATGCCGAATGGACCAGCAGAGGCCACCTGCCCTGTTCAGAAGCTCACAGCTAGCTCTGCATCTCCAGGACACAACTCCACGTGCCCTACAGCCTGTGACGTGTCACGCTGTGAGGACACGTAGCCTGCAGGCCTACGCAGTCATGTGCTTCTCCTTCCCGCGTCTCTCTCACATGACACAGGCCTGCACCACAAGGCAGAAGGGTGCAGAGGCGAGCAGCAGCAGCAGGTGGGCAGCCATGGAGATGCTGAGCATGCTGAAGGTGGGGTACACCATCCTGCGCAGCGAGACGCCGACAACGGACCTCGTCAACACCTTCATGGACTGGGCGGCGCGAAGGTCCCTTGTGCTCCTGGCCATCTTCCTCCCGCCCTACTACATCTACAAGCTCACCACGTCGGCGTTCGCTGCTGCCGACTCAGAGGACGTCGCTGGGAAGGTCGTGCTCATCACCGGCACCTCATCCGGCATCGGCGCGGTATGCCAACCAGCCCGCTCCCTTCTGTACGCCTATTTTTGGTCAAACCGCTTAAACCATGGATTCTCATATATCTTTTCATGTTTTTTTTTCTTAATAATAATAACAATACCGAAGACTTTACATAAAGGAGAATTTGACTAGTACTAATTGCGATTTGTAATTCATGGCTAAACAAACGCTAACATGTTATTGTGTTTATATATTTGCATTGAGTTGCAGATTAAATCAGCTATAAAGCAAAATGAGCTTGGATAAAAAATTTTGACTCTGGTTTGCCATGAGCTCGTATCTTTATCCAGCAAATAGCTTACCAGTACGCAAAGAAAGGAGCAAGACTGGCGCTAGTGGCGAGGAGAGTGGGAAGCCTGCATGATGTCGCGGCGAGAGCAAAGGATGTTGGCTCGCCAGACGTTCTGGTTGGTGCCGGGGACGTTGCAAATCCAGAGGTTTGTGCAGGCCACAGTTGAACATTTCGGCCGATGTAAGCTATGACCATTAGCGATCTTCTGTATATACTAGCAATAGAACAACTAAAAAATTTCATGGTACGATCATTAACTTGGGTCTGTTCTCTTGTAGTGGATCATCTTGTGAACAATGCTGGTGTAGCAAATGTCTGCTGGTTTGAGGAAGTACCAGATGTTTCTGATTTGAAGCAAGTCCTGGTACGGTTTATAGCAGCAGACGCGCTGCTCTATTCTCTTATCTCTGTCAATGAAGGTTCTAGATGTCTGAACTAGTCATGACGAAGGCCGTAAACTTCTGGGGCGCAGTTCATCCGACCCACTGCGCTCTTCCCCATCTGAAGAAGAGTGGTGGAAAGATCTTCGCCAACTCCTCAGCTGCGGCGGTGCTGGCAATGCCAAGAATGAGCTTCTACAATGTACATTTCTCGACAGACAGCCATCCAAAACGGCTCTGCGTGTACTCGATGCTCAAATGAATGTTACTGCAGGCCTGCAAGGCTGCCGTCCTCAACTTCTTCGAGACCCTGCGGATGGAGCTCTGCGACGAGGTCGGCATCACGATCGCTACTCCCGGGTGGATCGAGTCGGAGATGACGAAAGGGAAGCACCTGTCGAAGGAAGGGACGGTGGAGGTCGATCAAGACACGAGGGATGTTAGTATGAGTACTCGATCCATTGATAATGATGATGATATGCTTAGTAGTAGTATTGAAATTGGGCTACTGTAAAATATAGCTCCTGCTGACTGAGTGAATGATGTGTCTGGGTTGTTTTGTTCAGGCTCAGGTGGGCTTGTTCGCGGTGGTGCGCGCCGCACGGTGCTCCGAGGACATCGTGGACGCCATCTGCCGCGGGCGGCGCCACCTCACCGTCCCGCTGTGGTACCGGGCGCTGTTCCTGTGGCGGACGCTCGCGCCCGAGGTGACAGACTTGAGCCAGAGACTGTTCTACCGCCGGACCGCCGGCGGCCACGGTAACCAGGCGAAGGCCAAGCGGTTCCTGGAGTTCACCGGCCCCCAAAGGGGTGCTCCAGCCGGCGTCGCTGCACAGCTCGGATATCAAACGGGAGTAGCCAAACGCTGACAGAGGAGGCTTGTTTGTTCGGCAGTACAATCTACATCCAAATAATGTGCAGCTAAATAGAACTTTTTAATGGTCCATCAGCTGTCACGTTCGTTCGTTGTGTGAATTATATGTGACTTAAACTTTGTGTACACGTTGTGCCAATTTTTCTTTCTGTGAGCAGAGGAATTGCATAGATAGGTTGCTGTAAAATATTATCAGCAGTCTAACAAATGGTGATGACCGTCAGACTCCTCATAATAACAATCACTCCTTAGATCCAGTATGGATCCAATATTTGAAATCCGATGGCGCATCATCTAAATGCTATGGAACTTTTAAGTTTGGGTTATTCTGATTCAAGCCATTACAATTTTCGTGTTTTGAAGATTTGCCATTACAATTCAGCTATTTAAAAATTTGCCATTATAATTGTTGAAGTTGCTGATAATTGCCATTATGGACGTATCCAACACCCTTGGGCCCACCTGCAGGTGTTGCATGCATACTGTATTTCTGTATGGACCGAATTACCCGTGGATAAAAAGGATAAGGCCCGATTCCTGTCAGCTCGATTTAGCGTTTCAGTCGTACGTGTCCGTGGCTGAACAAGACCGGGGGCGTATTGGCTTTCTAGCAGCCTCGATTCAGGTCTCGCCGGCGGCGACTTTGCAGACCGGTGCGGGTGTAGGCTGCCGGTCGCGGCATGCGAGCAGTCGCGGTTGGGCCGTCACTGCGGAGGCAGGCGTGGCGGCCGCAGGTGGCGCGGCGGTGGCGGGCGCAGGTGATACGGCGGAGGGGCAGTCGCAGCGGGCGGACGCTGCGGAGGCAGTCGTGGTGGGCGCAGCTGGCGCATGCGGTCGCTGCGAAGGCAGGTGCTGCAGCCCTGGTGGCTAGAGCAGGCACTGTGGGCGCTGGTGACCAGAGGCAGCCACACAGAGATAGTTTACTGAGATTTTTGTGAATGGGAAGAACACCGGAACTTTCTAGGAACAGCAGGTGACCCAACCACCGGGGTCACTGCATCACCGTGCCCAGCGCAGGCTCAGAGCAGCTCCCGTCTAAGCCTGCGCTGCCTGCGCCCGCCTGCGCCACATGCGACGACTGCCTGCCTGCGCCTGCGCCCACCACTGCTTGCCTGCGCCTGCAACCACCCGCCACCTCCCGCGCCAGGCCTGGAGAGCCGCCTTCGCCTGCCTGCGCCTGGCACCCGCCTGCGCCCGCGCCAGCCTGGAGAGCCGCCGCCGGCCACCTGCGCCTGCACCGGCCTGGAGAGCAGCCGCCGCCGAGAAACGAATCGAGCTAGTAGGGTTCATCTTCGGGGCTGAATCGGTCGTATGGCCAGGATGCCTTATCCTTTTGTCCACAAGGGCAATTCGGTTCATACGGAAATACAGTATGCATATAACACCTGCAGATGGACCCAAGGGCACCGGATACGTCCATAATGGCAATTATGAGCAACTTCAACAGTTATAATGGCAAATTTTTAAATAGCTGAATTGTAATGACAAATCTCCGAAACGTGAAAATTGTAATGGCTTGAATCAAAATAACCCAACTTTTAAAGAGACACAACAATTAAAAAATCACAGCCGATGGAAACCTAGTGCAAGAATAAATTGACTTGAATAAATCATCACCAATTTGATTTTAAAAAATCATCGCCAATTTCATAGAAAAAATCACAGCCGATGGAAACCTAGTGCAAGAACTCAAAATTTTAAGGCCCCCTTCCAAAGTTGAAATGGATTCGTGTGTTTTCTCTGTAAAATTATGAATTCCTACCTTTTTCTGTAAAAATAAATTAATTTTAACAAAAATTTCTGCGTTCTGAAGAAAAACTATCTTAAGCATATACTGATGTACATGTGCTCTGTTTGGACAGAGTGCAATGCAACCAAGTTTTGATGCTACCAAGATCATGCAGTCATCTCATCTGATTTCTGATTTCTGATTTCTGATTTCTGCAGGCCATCCTGGGGCCGACGCCGGTGGAGCCCGTGGGCGACTTTGCCAGGACGGTAGTGCGCGACGTGTGCCGGGGCGCCAGGTACGTGTTCGAGCCCAGGTGGTACATGGGCGTCTACCTGCTCCGGGCCTGCCTCCCGGAGGTCCTGGCCTGGAACTCCCGCCTGCTCACCGTCGACAGGGTTGGCGCGTCCACAACGGACACGCTGGGGAAGTGGCTGCTCGACCTGCCGGGCGTGCGCCGCGTCGCGCAGCCGCCGTCGCTCTGGTCGCCGGAGATCAAGGACCGTTAAGTGAGCTAGGCCACGTGATGATCTGACGTGGTGGTCGTGTATGTGTATGTTCTGGTTGTCGTGCCAGGAATGCTGCTGTACTGTCTAGCGACTAGCGTTCTGTATGAGACCGGAGTTCCTTTAGACATCGATGATTAATAAAGGAGTAAATTCCCTTAATGCCACTACAAATTATATGAGTTCTCTTACTTTTCAGAATTGCATCTGTCGGATGTTTTCAGTCACGGCGCAATGCCACCACAAATTACGGAGTATATGAGTTCTCTTACTTGCAGACATTGCACCTGCCCGATGTTTTCAGTCATGGCCCTCCTAGAGACGTCCAGCGGTTTCCTCCCTCCGTCCGTTGCGCGCGTACATGCGTGGGTCCGCGCCTGCGTCACCCACGACCACACGCCGCCCTAACCTCGCTTGCACGGGGACCGCTCGCGTCCCCTTCTACTTTCCACGCGTATCCACACATACAACACCAATCTACTTTTAAAACATCCAAATACAATACTTACGACATACAAAAAAAAAACACATGAAACATGCAACATAAAAAAACAGATGAAACACAATATGCATCTGAAACATTACAAAAACAATTAAAAACCATTGCAAACATACGCAACGTCTAGATAAAACACATGCAACATATGTGCAAACACATATGCAACATCCAGATAAACACGTTTGCAACATACGTCTGAAAAAAATGAAACATTGGGGACAGACGATTGCAACATACGTGTATAACCATTGCAACATAAGCAACATCACAATCTACTTTAACAACATCCGTGTGAAACACTTCAAACATACCTTGAAAACATCTGAAATATTTGAAATGTACACTTACAACATGCATCATATCCCGGCGCGGCATCCTCCGCCGTCTGAGGCGCCACAGTCGTAGCAGGAAACGAGGGCGGATAGGCTTCGGCACCAGGGCCTAGCACTTCTCCTTGTGCTAGTGGCGTCGTCGGGCGGGGCAAGCGGTGTAGCAGGAGCAACATGGCCGGCGCGCGGAGCAGAAGCATGTCGCTTAGGTGGATGAGGTAGGGCGCGGCAGCAACGATGACGCAGAGGGCAAGTGGATGCTGGAGCAGGAAGCTTTGATGGGAGGGGATCTATGGCAACCTGGATTTCACGTTGCCTGGCACGGTCACAAGTGGACACCATAACGGGGAGGCGAAGGGGCGGACAACGCGGTGAACGTCATGACAGGCGGAGTAGGGAAGTTATGGGTCGCAGAGATGGAGAATAAGAGAGCAGCAGCCTGTTCGCTTGCTCGTAAACGATCGTAAATTTTCAGCCGGGAACAGTGTTTTTCTCTCACACCAAACCAGCCAGCAGTAAATAATCCACGATCGTTTACGGCCGTCCGAACAGGCTGCTGGTCGGTTGCCTATTGGGCTGGTCCACTATGCCGGCTCAGGAATACAGGGTCCGGTCAGCCGAACGTGCTACGGAAAGAGATACCGTTTCAGTTGTCGCCCTGTGGACCCTTCTACTTCGCCAATTAGGTGGACTTTGTTATACCGATTATTAAAAGGAGATGAAACTAAAGAAAGAGATTATATTATAGTAAAGAGATGGACGAGTGCTTATAATCGGCATCGTGTGTCCCGCCGCACCGGCCTTAAACCTTTTATGGAGTTTGATCAATGACCACGCTGGACTTGAAGATCGTTGCTATCTTCTGCTTGGATCAGGGTGGAGTTTGCTTTAAATTCATTTTCTATTGTAAGAAACGCTACATACAGGACGAGTCTTTTAATTTATGAAATGTCTAAAGGCATGAGGACACGCAACGCATAATTACATTCAGCTTTACTAACACGCAGACACAGGCGTTTAGTTCATTTACAAAAATCTACACCCTGTTCACTTGATCATTTCTGTGGCTTATAAGCCAGCTGATGCTGTTTTATTATGAAAGAAAAACACTAGTTTACAACATAAGAGCGTCAGTATTCAAACCGCAGCAAGCAAAACCGAACCGACAGCGGCCTGTAGGCGCCTGCTTGAGAGCCCTTCGGCAATGGCGTCCTGTACCACACCTGAGGGCAGCTTGAGACGCGTTGATTGCGTCCCCCCCCCCCCCCCCCCCCCCCCCCCCCCCCCCCCCCACACACACACACACACACACACACACAATGTCCAAGCCACAAGCATCACATCCAGTCCTTTCCTCGCATCAGAGTGCAGTCGCCCTCTGGACGGCAACCACTAATCGACCCATGTGTTTTGATCATTCGGCACCAAGGACGCCAGCCCGCACGGCGACAATAACCTGAACCAGACCTCGATACTGAACACACCCAACAAACAGGTGATCTATGGCCTGGCTCAAATGCATACTTGCCAATGGCCTGGCTCAAAAAAATCATTGCGATCTGCGTATCTGTTGAGGATAGAGGATGGAAACAATCATGGAGTGGTGTCCATAATATCCGGACTTTGCACGCGCTTTTGATAAGAAACTGTTTTCAGCCTTCGGAGCAGATGCCATGCAGTAGAGCTTGAGCAACTTTCATTCAGCTCACGTACGACAGGAATAGAAGAGTTTTTGTTTAACTCAATAACCATCATACCCTGTACAATCAACCAAATAAAGCTTACACACCTTTCAAACACTACAAATTGGAAATTGGCGTAGATGGTCCCAAGACTACCCCAGAACATATACAAAAGAAATTTAATGTTCAAACTCAAAATAAGTTGCCTAATTTTTACATGTATACTGTTAGATTAAGCCCTCCTAGCACAGGTGCATGCATGCTTTATGAGATGAGATTGCATTCTAGAAAGGGTTAGGAGCAGTATTTATCGAAACCAACTTCATGGGCTTACTTAGCTTGTTTAACTGGCATATTCTATAAATCCAAGTGGCTTGTACAACAAATGGAGGGCCCAAAAATCAGAAACTCATTACCCTGCCAAAACCCGAGGAATATGACTCCCCTCAAAACAAACTTCTATTTTTTTTTTCCAATTTTGAATTTCTGCCAGCTCATTTATCTGTATGTTGTATCCATCATCACATGCTATTTGCTAACTAAAGAGGAGAGAGGCGAAACTATTTTAAAAATAAAAATACAGTTGTGGACAGACAAGAACAAATAAACCAACCTCAAATTTCACCAAAAACCTCTGAAATCTTTTCAAAGTTTCTTTCACTTCACTGGGTGATGCAAACTCTAATTCACCAGAAAGAGCAGCAGTAACCTCTCCAGGAGAAAGACCAAGCATGTTATTCACAATCTATCATACAGAACAGGAATGTAACGATATGTTAATATGTACTAAGATGGAAAAAATAGGATACAGTAGTAATAGAAACAAATGTACTCACATCACTGTCAATGAAGGCCTCCGAAATGAAACTCCCATCATCTATATACACATAAAGCTCATATTTGGTGCATTGTTTATATTGAAAACTTTTGACAGAAGTGATCAAACCCTGTAGCAGTTATGCCATAAAATCAACAATTAACCACTCCCATAAATCACATAAATTTAATAAAATGAATAGAATTGGACCAACTGGAGGTATGTAGTAGATACACTTTTAAATCCATTCTTTTATTAAAAATAAAAGCAGCAGAAAGGTTTCTAAGTTTTGCAAATAAACAGTAAGGGAAAATGAACCTTGATTTTTCCTTTTATGTAGGCTTTTGTGTCCTGTTGTCTACCCCAGTTAATAAGCATGCTGTATATATATGTAAATGGTTCTTCATTTTCACCACTTAGAATGAAAGACTGTTCCATCTCATTGATCTTGCCAACATTTGGAGATTGTGCACCCTCCACAACGTTAGCAGATTGGACTCGCTGCATTTGTCCATGGACATTGTTTGCTATAATAGGAGGATCAACACATTCTTCCATGATGGTCCCTGTACTTCTTTCAATGATATGAGTGGGATCATAGTTATGGGTAGTATGCATAGAAGTTTCAGTAGTTTCCCTGGTAAGAGAAGCATATAGGCCCTGCATGTTGATTTCTTGAACAGTGTTTACTACAGGAGGGCTGACAAGCTCTTCAACCACAGTTTCTGTAGCTCCACCAACCTGGAAAGCATTACCTACACACATACATTAATTGACCATGAAACATGTAAGTGATTATCCCAAATCTGACATCCAAATGAATCCTATACAAATTCTATATGGTACCTGATCCTGTTGGATAAGAGGAATTAACTGCTCTTTGAATTGAGATCCCTTGCTCACCACCATTTGTGATATTGGTACTACATGGCCAGGCAGCTCGCGTGGCTCTTGAAGACAAAGATAATCCACCCTGTTTACTGCACAGTTCAGAGATGAAGACATGTATAATCTATATCAATATTAATTAAAGTCATGACAGACCAATCAGTGGCCCGTAAGGGACACACTAAAAAGCAAAAAGAGGGCATGCAGCACATTGAATTAAATCATGACTGACCCAACCAGTGGCCCCATAAGGGCACCTAAGCATATTATTTTATATTTTTAACAAAAAGAGAGAAAAACAATCTCTTGATCAAGAACTAGTCTCATGCACACACTCAAAGATCATGTGAGTTTGTCATGTGGGGCTATTCATATTATGACCTATGTGTTAAAAGCTAATACCATTAGAGAAGTTGTCTTAGAGCTAGTAACTGTCTCGTACTGTTAAGGGTGCCCTAAGGGACACTATTTTTTCTCGAACACGTAGACGTAGGAGAGCTAAGTATCATTATATATTAAGAAGAAGAAAAGGGGGGTCAAAAGCAAACAACAACAACACACGCATACCGCACCTCACTCAAAAAAAAACCAGTGCTCGCCTATTACAGCAAATAAATAGCAACAAGAGGAAGTGGTAGAAGAGCTAGCCTACCTAGTTGGAGATTTTGAAGAGTTGCACACTGAATCTTCGAAAGGAAGGAGGTCTGGATTAAGGTGTCATACAGAAACCAAAATGAAATCAAACGAACTACTGAGGTGATCTTCAGGGCTACAAGATCTCCTGGGCTTTGGCTAGAGACAAACCTCCAAATAAACAACCTATGGACAGAGACATTTATGATGAAGATGATGATGGAGTAACAGATGAGGAAGATTTAGACTCTCAGAATAGTAAACAATGGCTTGACATCATCAAGGGTAATGACAGAAAGGGGGTGCCAACCAGAATGAATCAGGTCCTTCAAAAAAGGCAGGTGATAAGCATGAGGGGACAGATACAATCCCCAGGGTGGAAGAGCTGGTGGTAAAGATAGTGGAAGGTTTAAAGGGGGTGTGAATTTCAGAAGGGTTAAGATGGTGAAGAGCTGTTGGCAAAGTCATTGAAGGGGTGCTGGTGTCCTACCAAGGATCGTTGATGACTTGATGTTCAGTCTTTTTTGCTGCCTAACCTTTTGCTGTCTAAAATTGCTTTGGTCACTGTGCTGCTGACCAGGGGCAGGTGGTTGCTTGCTGTCCTGTTCTTCAAAGGGTAGGCGTTTAGTGGTGGCTGTCAGCCGTCTTCATGTTAGTTAGGTCGGTGTGGATGTTTGAACTATCTCTGTAAACTGGTGTCCCCAGTTCTAAACTCTCTGATGTCAGCTTTCGATAAAGGCTGGACCAAGCGGTCTTTTATCTAAGAAAACAAGAGGGCATGCAGCGGATTGAATATATATGAACATTGAGGATTTGGTGTATAAATTTTGAAAGTATACAGCCAAAATAAATAAAACTGAAAGAAAAATTTTCACTGCACATTAAAGATCCTAAATTGAGATGTGTTTTTCAAGTGATCTAATCAATAGTCGTAAATTTAATAGGACACTAGCAGAAATTACTGTCAAGTTATTTCTTGAGCGTCCAGCCGTCCACTATGAAAGAATATACCTAGAAATGATATACCATGCATGTACAATACTTCACTAGTGTACCATATATACCTTTTGCCACGAGGTGGTTTGTTTACTTCAGAAACAAGTCTGTCACGTGCTGCTTCCAATTCGTCAACTACACCACCAAGAATATCAACAGCCTCAGGAACTAGCATAAGAAGGCCCCTCCTTGTGTGTACATTCTTTATAATAATCTGAGATACATAGAAAAATAAATGAGCTGCAGGTAAAAAAAAATAGTAAAGGAAAAATATAACTGGTGCGGAATTCCTAAGAAGGCTTTTCTTCTCAAGCAGAATTTCATTTTTTTTCTTAATTTTAAACAAGCCTTAGCAAGCTCTGACCAAAGCCTCACATGTCACATGAACCACCTTTTTATGGTTGTCCCAAAAAGAAACAGAGGATTGTCTTCAACGAAAAAGCACCTTTAAGAAATATTTGTCTCAAGTATATGTTATGGAAAAGCATTACTAATAGTAATAGGCTAAGAAATACTTTCTCTAGAATAAAGGTACAGGAAAAATAACCTTTAAACCAGCAGGAGCAAGAACTGCCAGGGCTTTGATGGGTCTGTATTCCATTCCAAATATTCTTTGTACGCCATCTGTAATTGATAGTTTTAAACATCTTTTGGGTCCTGCCGGTGCTTCACGATATCTTTCCTTTAAAGGAGCTGAAATATTAACAACTTCATCAACCTACAAAACCCAGAGATATATAGATGACACCTCATCGCAAGGAAAAAGTCATTTACTACATTGTACAAATATTAAGTAAAAATGAATGAAACATACAATGAGCATACAATAAAGGTAAAATGACGACTTTAAAATAACCTGGTAAATATATGTGGAAGTACAAAACATTTGAGTGGAATGGTGCTGTAAAGAAATGCATAGTGAAAACTTATATTCCCGCACAAGTAGCCATTTAGTTATGACAAAAAGCTAAAGAACTAGTATGGCTCTCAGTGTGAGAGATGGGTCTCTAAGTGGCTTCAAAATTATCAACGTTTTTACACTTTTGGGGTGGCAGCGATTTGCTGGTCCACCTGCAAAACGAGAAACAAAGCCTGCTTTAAGAATAAGTTGATTCGGAATTCTGCAGAAATCTTTTGTTATGCTTGTGCTCTTATGAATTACTGGTCTATATTCCAAGGAAGCTCAAGAAAAGGTGTGGATATTATACTTCAGATAGCTACAAGGATGCTGGTGCCTTCTTCAAGCAGCTTGGCGCCAATGCAGATCAAATAAGCCCACGGGGATGCTGATGATCAAACAAACTAGTGGGAGATCGTGTGCAGGCCAAGCGTCAATGTTCTCTAGAAACTTTTTTTGTGTAGAAAGAATGGTCTTGTCAGACTCGAATACTGTCAGAGTCTTCGCCGGGTGTGGCAGCTTGATAGTTGGTTGTCTTAGTAGACAGTCTGTTAGAACTTGACTTTGCATTTCAATTCTGCTCGTGTCCTGTATCTGTTGCTGTGTCTAGCGTCTGAGTCAGGTGGTAGCCTTAGCTTACAGATATAGGCCTTCATCTCTGTTTTCTTTCTAACTATTTGCTTCAACTTCTGTATTTCTGTTTGATAATGGAAATTGGAAATCCTCGGTTCAGAAAAAAAAATATGGCATTGATGAACTGAGCGGAATGTGCGGAGAACTGCCAGTGAGAGCAGTGCTTTGGATTTCATCATAAATTTGAAGATGATTTAAGCATGTAAAGTTGATTCGCCATTTTCATCAATCATCACCAATGACAAGCAAGTTAATAGCAACAAGTTGAATATTGATATAACATCTTATTTTCTCGATCAAGACATTCTCATCACCGATCAGAAGTATCCACAAACTTTTCATCAATTAAATCACACTAGGAGCATAGAAACAGTATGGATCTCAATTGCAAATAGATAAGCAGGACAAAGTATAGCGACCATTTTCCCAAATTGGATTATGCAATGTCAAACCTGAAGCACGAAGGGGCCATCAAGGAACTCAGCATGCATGCCCCCAACGCCCTCCGGCAGCACCCCGGCCCCGCATGAGTTCATGTCGGCGAAGAGGAACTGCTCGAAGCACCGCCTGGCCTGCGCCTCCGCACCACCGAGGCCGTCGAACCCGGGAATCCCCGCAGCGCAGGACTCGAGCCAGTCCGGCCGCAGAAGCAGCCCGAGTCGCCGCAGGAACTCGTCCACCGGCCGCAACCGCCCGCTCAGCGGGGACGGGTGCGGAGGCGCTGTTGAGGCTGGAGTCCGCGCCGGAGGCGGAGTCGGGGTTGGGGTTGGGATTGGGATTGGGGTCCGGGGCGCAGGCGGAGTCGGGGTTGGGGTTGGGGTCCGGGCCGGAGGTGGAGCCGGGATTGGGGTCTGGGACGGGGTAGTGATAGGAGGGGGAGCGGGAGCATTGCGCGCGGGAGGAGCCGGCGGGGAGAAGACCTCAGGGGCGTCGACGATGGGAGAGTCCCCGTCGGGGTCCACGATCTCGTCGACCTCCTCGTCGTCATCGGAGATGACGAAGGGAGCAGAGGACGGCGTGAGTGACGGGAAGGGGACTGGGAGGGGGCTGGGGTTTGGTGGCGAGGGCCGCCCGACGCTGCCGCTACCGCTGACGCCGCCGCTAGCGACGGAAGCTGAAACCGAGGCAGGGGTTGTGGTGGTGGTCATGCCCTCGCCGTCCTCCTCGTCGGAGTCGGAATGCACGATTTGGTTCCGGCGCCTCATCTTTTTCTGAAGGAAGGGTTTGATCTGGGCATCAAATGGGGGTGAGGGAAGGGTTTTGGGAGGATTTTGAGGCATTTACACGTGTACCATTATAAGCGCATTATAAGCGCGTGTTCAGTTGGCTGAATTTTGGAATTGGGGTTACTGTAGCACTTTCATTTTTATTTGGCAATTAGTGTTCAATCATAAACTAATTAGGCTTAAAACGTTCGTCTCGTAATTTCCAACAAAACTGTGTAAGAGCAAGTATAATAGCAGGCTGTAAGCCGACTAAATGCTGGGGTGGAGGAGAGAGGGGATAAGAGAGAGGAGAAGCGGGCTGTAAGTTTACAGCCAGCTTGGGCACAAGAACCAAGAAAGTCTGTGAGAGAGACAAGTGGACCATGTATTAACTGTAAAGAGCCAACTACTATATGAGTGGGCTGAGAGAAGGCTGCAAGGAACCTTACAGCCAGCAAGCTGGCTGTATTATTAGCCTTGCTCTAATTAGTTTTTTTTCGTCTATATTTAATGCTCCATGCACGTATCGCAAGATTCGATGTGATGGCCACTGTAGCACTTTTTGGGAAAAAATTTTGGAACTAAACAAGGGCTAAAAGACTGTAATAACATGTAAGCCATTAAAAAGTTTATGTGGTCACACGTCGCACAAGCCAAAACTTTTTTTTTGTCGCCCACGCCATTCCGTCCAATTTTCATTGTTTAGCTGCCCTGACATGTGGACCTGTCAGTAAAGATGTCCAAAATACCCCGCCCCCTCTATACCTTATCCTCTCCTTCCTCTTCTCCCTCACCCGATCCACATGGCTGCCTGTAGCATCCTCTCGCGCCATCCTCCACCCAGCAAGGCCATGTCCCTGCCTCGTGCTAGCCCACCCCGGCTGTCTCCTCTCGCGCCGCCCTTCGCCGACTGCTTCTCGTCGAGCCACGCCGCTGCCTCGCCGTCCCTTGCTCGCGCCGCAGCCCTGCTCGCTCTGGTCGTCGTCTGCTGGAGCCGCCGCCACCTGCTTGAGCCGCACCCCTGCTCGCTTATGCCATCATTTCTATTGCGGGTGTGTCCTTCTTCTTCAATAAACGCAGCGGTAGGGGATCGAGCTCGGCTTGCCAAATCTCGACTGGTGGCAGCCAGCGGTCGCGGGGCGTGAGGCCGTTGCGGTGGCGCGGCAGTAGGCCGCACCCGCGAGGGCCTCAGCTCACATTGCGACGGCCGTGGCCTCTTGGCCACGCGAGCCTGGGGCACGGCGGAGAGCAGACCAATGGCGGCCTAGGGTGTTTCCGGCATTGGTGGTGAACAAGAACGGAGAGCGGCGCACGCGCGGGGAGATGGGGAAGGCGAGGGAGTAGCCAGTTAGGGTGGAGGAGGCTTGGAGGAGCGAGCTCTCGGTGGTGCACTGGCTGCGGCCAGCGGCGGCGTTCGTTGGCCCTTGACGTCACCCAGCTCGGCGAGCTTGCGCCGTGCATGGAGGACGACGCGGCGGATGTGACAGCGGGGCTGGTTTGGCGCTGCGGCTGAGAAGATACTCCAGATCAAGAAAGCCTAAGGAGAGGTGAAATCCAAGTGCCTGGCTAGCTGGCTGGCGTGGGTATTGCAAGGCAGCGTCAGGCCATTGTGGATGGGCTAAGGGACAGTGTGCTTGCCTTCTCAAAGAAGGTTCCAGGCACCACAGCCAAGGACATCATGGACATGGTCCTGGTCACCCAGTAGTCCAGTACTTCGACACCATGAAGGAGATTGGGGCCTCCTCCAAGTCCTCTTCAGTGTTTATCCCCCATGGTCCTAGAGCTGTCAAGGATGTAGCGGCGTAGATAAGAGATGGCCTCCTATAGGCTAATCTATAGTGAGAGGATCCTCAGCAAAAAGGATTGATTCTGATTCGCAAAGCAGTACAGAGGGCATCGGTCCTATGGTGCTAAAATGTGCTAATATAAAGCAAAACTTGCTTGGTTTGTAAAAGCATAGTAGGCTTTACTATACTTGTGAGTGAGCCTGGGTATCCAAACCCGTCTACTATTTGGTGATCTTCTATGTTGTATGTGGATAATCCTTTGGGTTAGACACCCGAGTAGGCATCTTGGAATCTCATTTGCGGCATATTTCACTTTGATTCGGTGTTGGAATCTCATTTGTGACCAACAAAGTTGTCATTCGGTTCGGGTCATTTGAGCAGTCATGGACCTTATATTTGAACTTCTACCATGTATGGAGATCTCATGTATGTCATTCCAATATGTGTTGACTACTTATGTGCTGAAATGTGTTGAAATTTTGTCAAAATTCAGTCAAAACTCTGTCAAAATTCAGTCAAAATTATGTCCACAATTCTATTAAAATTCTGTATAAAATTGGTCACAAAAGACAGAGCACACATGACACAGTATATGACACAAGTCACTAGTGAGTACTTCCATTCATTCATTTCAGCACACAAGTGCTACAAGTACAGAAAACACACTCATCACCCACTCTTTACAATTCTATACAAATTGGTCACTACTAGAAGTGCACAAACAAATATCAAGTATTTCAGCAAGAACACAATCTCTCCCATCGAACTGATGCTCCCATCCATTTGGGCGGCGCCGAAGTGGAGCGGTGATGGCTGGGAGCTACTACAGCGTGGGGGGTAGGGCTGCGCCTGTAGAGGATGGGGAGACGTGGGGCGGGCCTGTGCCAACAGGGGAGAGGGAGGCGTGGGGGCAGCCCTGTGCCGGCAGGAGAGGGGGAGGCGTGCAGCAGCCCTACGCCGGCAGAGGATGGGGGAGGCTTGAAGGCAGGCCTGAGAGGAGGACGGCGCTGGGGATGGAGCGGCGCTGCCCGTCGGTTGGTTGTGGGAGGGGAGGGAGTAACGGGAGACCAAAGTGTTCCAGGGCCGATCCGTTTTCTTTGTCGATCCGTTTTGATGAAGAACGGTAGGTAGGGGTAGAAGTGGAAGGACTGATCTTCTTTTTTTCCACAAATTAAAACTCCCCAAATGGCAATCCAGCGGGTTACACCAGGTTCATAATGTCAAATGAGCGAAACCACTTTGCGGGATGGTGAAAGTGCGAAACTAGTTTTTGATGATGGGTGAAATGCCAAAATCTCCTGGAGATGGTTTTGTTTATTTTCTGATTTCAGAATAAATATATCTAAGTGGGTCGGGAGGCATTGATTGCGAGGTGTGCTGACGAAAGAAGCTGCTATCTAGTTTCAGCTCAATTAGCAAAGCCTAACATCTGGGTTGTGAACTGTCTAGGAAGTCAAATGTTTTTCCTTTTTTTCTTGGTGGGAACAATTAGATAAGGGTTGAGCTAATTTTGAGCTTTTCCCACCTACGTGTTGGTACAGATGTTAACAACTTTGTTCGAAGCATAAGCATTTTTTTATAAGTTTAGATTAGACAAAACTCCGGGTTGTCATACACAAAAATATCTTATGGGACACCTCTAGCTCCTAACTTAGGCCGCTTTGGAACGCAGCAATTTCACACAAATCAGCTCATTTTTATAAGAACAACGCAGAAAAATTTCTCATGTTCCAAAGAGAGCCTTTAGACATGGTTATCCATGTGCACAGTTTTCTTGACATCCATGAAGGCAATAACATGTGGTTTTGTGTAAATCTGTTGGGAGTACTTGAGCCGAGCTTCTATTTAGACCACAACAACACTATATACAACATTTGAATAGCTACGAGGACGTGCTTTGTTCGTTACCAAAACATGCCAAAGGTTGCCACAGCTTATAATGCCTAAGATTAGTCTATGTTTGCTTGGTGACCAGGCATGTGGCATGTCCAACTTTGCCTAGCGTTGCTCAGTTCATTTTCTGCGACATATATCTAGCCAGGAGTCTAGTTTGAGGGCCACCTTGGTCGCACATCCTTTGCGCCACGAGTCTGGGTTGTGCCATAAGTGTGGCGGAAAAAGCATGCTTCGTACATTCGTCAAGAATCAACGTAGGAATACACAATGAAGGATGCCACACTTTCGACACACCTAAGGCATGGCAATAAAGCAAATGTACATCATGCGCAGTTTAGACATGGTGCATTGTAGTTACGAGTCAAATAGGCCCTAAATTTAGCCCACCTTACTTGCAGCATGGATTGAAGTTTGGTGTGACATGTTATGTTATGGTATTAAACCACAAACAGCCACAAGCATGCACACTTGTTGGTGTTTCATAAACCGGACTAGTAAACTTTACGATTGCTGCACTGCTCTAGGAAGATGATGGTAGCATCTAAAAGACTTGAGGATTTATACTGGTTTAGGCCAGGGACCTACGTCCAGTCTCAGAGATGATCGAGTGTGTGTTCCTCGCTTAAATGCTCTAAAGTTCTTACAATGGGGGGTGCAAGAATGGTGGAAGAGGTAGGAGAACCTAAGCTAGGCAAAGGACTACCCTAAGGGAAGCTTCAGGAGCCCTACTATGATAAAGGATGAGTAAATGAGTAGAGGACTCAGAATGTCTAGAAATGGTTCCCTGGCTGCCCTTATATAGTGTTTGGGGCTAGGGCGCATACAAAGCAGGAGGTTCTCCCGGTCGAAGGGTCGTGAGCCTAAGGGAGGTCCTAGCTAACTTGGCTTGCAAGCTACGCCATCTTATAGAGAACATCCAGGCGTGGCTATCATCATCACCTTATGGCCATGTCGCATCAGGGTGTGGTATGGTGCCTACTGTGCTGGCCGTGGCGGCACTATAGGCACGGTGGCAGTTCGCTAGCTGTCCTATGCGACATGATCTCCACCGTGGTCTTTGTCCTTGTCTCCTGGTTTCCTAGGGCCCTATGGGGGGTATGACCCCAGATACTTATGGCAGACCACATGGGCTTCACTCCCAAAGGTGGCCCAGCCCACAAGACAAAGCCTTGTGGGGCACGACACTGCTCGGCGTGTCCCGCAAGACACTAGGAAGATATCCTGAAGATACTATGAGATCTGTTAGGATATGTATGATCCCATGATTTCTGTAATCTATTATTACTTTCCGGTTATCTCCTAAATCTAACCGACTTGTAACTCTGCCCCCGGACTATATAAGGTGGGCAGGGACCCCCTCCAAACACACGCAATATTATACGATAGCCAATACAATCCAACAGACCATAGGAGTAGGGTATTACATCACGCTGATGGTCCGAACCTGTCTAACTCTTGTGTCTCTATTGCCTTCTTGTTCTTGATTACATGCATCTCTGTCGATCAATCTACCTTCATAGGATATCCCTCGGAGGACTATCGATGATATTATATCGACAGTTGGCGCGCCAGGTAGGGGTGTGCATGTTGTTTCCATATCGAACAAGATGGTACATTTTGTAGGCTCTTCGTTCCTCCCACAGCCTGGCCAGATCTTCATGGTTGGATCAATGTCCTAGATCATCAACGCTGATGGAGTCGAAGAGCTCATCGAGCCAATGTAGATCAATACTGTGCCGATCACCCCAACACCTGCGACTGTAGATCCAATCTTAGAATCACCTCCGAGGTCATCTTCGTCGATGATTCACCGCTCGCTCCCCCGCTACCCAAGGAGACAGATCAACAACGACGATATGATTGCATCCATCGATCAGGTTGGCCAGAAGCTCATCGATTGCCTCTCCATCGTAGAATCAGCTCTGACCACTCTGGTCCAGCGCCAACCCCCTCCGATCTAGATCTATCAAAGGCTGATCGGGAAACTTCAGGGGTTATGGCCCTACCCTTTGAGCTCACCAGCATCATCGCTGCCTATCAGGATGCCCTAAGGGGCAAATTCGCCGACCAGGTTGGAGATATCCATCCTCTTGCCGACCAGATTGCTGACCAACTCTTGCTAGCTGTCAACATGCTACACGTTAGCCGATGCCCTGAAGCATCCCTCTAAACCATCCTAGAGGAAAATCCAGACTCTGAGTCCCAGCGCTCTACGGAGACTATCGCCGAAACCACCGATGTACAACCTCCTTTCCCTCCCTTCTGTAGAGGTGGAATTTTCAACGTCAGCGTCGATAGCCCCCCACAGGATGGGGAAACCGAGGAGGACCGCGCCACCTGCATCAATAGGAACACCAACCATGCGCAGCACCGAGCAAACAAAGCTACCCTTGTGCTAGCCAAGGCTGCTCGCAACGATCAGCTCGACTCACAAGGAAGGCCGCGCCAACTCCAATGCAACCTCGATGACAAATTTGTCTATGTTGATGGCCACGACATCTATAAGACCCCAAGTGCCAACTTGGTTGTGGCCGCCAATGAGCTCGCCCAGCTTCCGTAAACACTAGATGTGGGGGTATGGCCCCCAAGACGTGGGCCGCACCGTCGGAGGTGGCCCGGCCCACAAGATCAAGGCATGCACGGCGCTACTCGGCGTGCACCGCAAGACATTGTATAGTACCAAATAGGATACTTTACGTGTAACCCTACCCCTCCAGAGTATATAAGGAGAGGCAGGGGTCCTCTACTCGACATCATATATTCAATACAATACACCAAAGACACAGGACGTAGGGTATTACGTCGATCAGACGGCCCGAACCTGTTTAGATCGCTATCTCTGCGCCTTGTGTCACCATCTGGTTCCTGATTACGCGCATCCCCACCGACAAATCTACCATCGTGGGATACCCCTCGGTGGACTGCCGATGATATTCTGTCGATAGTTGGCGCGCCAGGTAGGGGTGTGCGCTTGATCCATGGTGAGCAAGATGGACCTCAAATCAACAGCGTGTTCTCGTCATCAATCTCATGGAGATCCAAGCCAGTCCATGACGACAATTCATCGCTGCTACACCAGCCCCTGCGACAGTAGATCCGATCTCAGAACCACCTTCGAGGTCGTCTTCACCAACAACTCGCCGCCGTTGCCCTCATCAGCCCTCGTCGATGACTCGCCGCTGCTGCCCTCATCGATGACTCACCACCGCTGCCCTCGTCGATGACTCGCCGCCGCTGCCCTCAGTGGCCTTCGCTGACATCTTTCGCCGATGTCCCTCGCTGTCGACTCATCGTCACCGCTCGACGGCCTTCGCCGACATCTTTCACCGACATCCCTCGCCGTTGACTCATCGTCACTGCTCGGTGGCCTTCGCCGACATCTTTCGTCGACGTTCGTCGACTCGTCGTCACCGCTCGGCGGCCTTCGCCGACATCTTTCGCCGACACCCCTCGCCATTGTCTTGTCATCATTACTCGGTGGCCCTCACCGACATCCCTCGTTGCCACCGAGCTACAAGCAAGCTGCCCGTGTCGCCGACCAGATAACGCCATACGCCGCTGACCCGACATTCTATCTAAAAGCTAAGTCACGTTTTAATATTCTTCTAAATATTCTCCAATCTCCATATATTGTCATAATATTTCTCTAAACTGTTTTCTCCATGTTTGCTCTCCAAACGATTTTTCAAACCCCCGAACAGCCGCGTTGATGCTCGGACGCCTCCAGAGATGGCCTTGTCTCCGGCTCCTCCCTACACGTGCTACGGGCTCCACGCTCTGCGTTATGGGTGGTCGGCAGTGGCTCCTTGGTCATGCCTGTTCCTCCTACACGTGCACGGGCTCCGCGCTCGACGTTATGGACTATGGGCTAGCTAGGGCTAGAGACTCAGCTACACACTAACTGTTCGGGCGGTTTATATTAAACATAAATATATTTTCACGCCAACTGATCACCGAACTGCATACGTCGTTTCATCACCATTGCTGATTTTTCTCTGGAGTTTATTTATTTTTACATCATGTACTACCCGTTCTACATGTTTGTATTGCAGGATCATCGTCCAGGTGATCGGACCAGCTGGTGATCGGACTTCTCCACCGATCAACTGGTCGGACCGCTTGGTTCATGGACTCCGTCACCGACCAGTTGATCGGACTGTTCACCGCTCGTGCTTCATCGCTAGCTACGCCGGTTACTCCTCGGCCCTCGGATTCTTTGTGCTCAAGGACTAAGTGGGCACACTTCACCGCACGGACATCGTCAGCTACGTCGGTGCTCGGACCTCGCCGCCTACGCCAAGTACTCCTCGGTGCTCGGACATCACCGCCTACACCGGGGACTCCTCGGTGCTTAGACCTCGCTGCCTATGCCGAGGACTCCTCGCTCCTCGGTGCTCGGTCATCGACAGCAACGCCGAGGACTCCTCGCTCCTCGGTGCTCGGTCATCGCCAGCGACGCTGAGGACTCCTCGGTGCTCGGTCATCGACAGCGACATCGGAGACTCCTCGCTCCTCGGTGCTCGGTCATCGCCAGCGACACCAGGGATTCCTCGCTCCTCGGTGCTCGGTCATCGCCAGCGACGCCGGGGACTCCTCGCTCCTCAGTGCTTGGTCATTGATAGTGATGCCGGGGACTCCTCGCTCCTCGGTGCTCGGTCATCGCCAGCGACGCCGGGGACTCCTCACTCCTCGGTGCTCGGTCATCGCCAGTGACGTCGGAGACTCCTCGGTGCTCAGACATCGCCGCGTACGCTAGGGACTCCTCGCTCCTCGGTGCTCGGTCATCGCCGCCAACGCCGGGGACTCCTCGCTCCTTGGTGCTCGGTCATCGCCAGCGACGTCGGGGACTCCTCGGTGCTCGGACATCACCGCCTACGCCGGGGACTCCTCACTCCTCGGTGCTCGGTCATCGCCAGCGACGCCGAGGACTCACTTGCTGCTCGGATCTTGCTACGTCTCGTCGGTGTGCTATCAAGCTGCTCCATGCTGTTCAGATCAGGGTGCTGATCTTGGGCAGCATGTCTGGGGTCTTTGATACGCGCATGTCAGACAACATCGGCAAGCTTTCAGACTTCTTTGACCCTGCTACAAGATTCATTCTTTATCTTCCAGCAGGCTCGGGGACTAAGTGGGCACACTTCACCTTGCGGTGAATGTGCTTGTTCTCATCTCGAGGCTACGCCCGGGGACTGGCTGCCTGCTCGGCTAGTCTTCTACTTTATGACCCTAGCACCACGTGACTGTGTCACCTACTGTCAGGCTCGGGGACTAACTGTGAGGGTATGGCCCCCAAGACGTGGGCCGCACCGTCAGAGGTGGCCCGGCCCACAAGATCAAGGCGTGCACGGCGCTGCTCGGCATACACCGCAAGACATTGTATAGTACCAAATAGGATACTTTACGTGTAACCCTGCCCCTCCAGAGTATATAAGGAGAGGCAGGGGTCCTCTACTCGACATCATATATTCAATACAATACACCAAAGACACAGGACATAGGGTATTACGTCGATTAGACGGCCCGAACCTGTTTAGATCGCTATCTCTACGCCTTGTGTCACCATCTGGTTCCTGATTACACGCATCCCCACCGACAAATCTACCATCGCAGGATACCCCTCGGTGGACTGCCGACGATATTCTGTCGACACTAGAGGTCGCCAAGGTCGTCGCCATGCTTAAAGTGGCACACTGCCAGGTCAATGAGATCTGCCAGGATCAGAGACCTTCATACTCGATGAGCTCGAGTCACCGATCCGCCGCCCTAGATCTAATCACCGCCCTAGCAGGAGCCACTTCGCCGACTAGCATCATGATGATGCACAACCTCTCCAAGGGGAGCTATGGGCAACTGCATCGACTACCCTCGCCAACACGACCAGCAAGTCGACTAGGACGTTCGAGCGCACCTCAACAATCTCTGAGACACGCGACGACGTATCGACGAGCGTTGTTTCTCTCACCATGAAGAAGAAGTACACCACCATTAAGAATGCAAGCAAGAGTTTGGTAATCCAGACTCGGCCCTCTAGCCACTAAACATCGGCAACGCCACAGATCACGACAACGACGATCCCGAATGGCCCCAAGCATTCACGAGGGCACTCCGAACACTCCAGTGGCCCTATGGTTTCAAAATCACCAGGGTCGAGCCCTACGAAGGATGGATGAACCCCACATAGTGGCTGCAAGGTTATGCCACTGTTATGCACATCGCCGAGGGAGATACCAGCGTCATGGCGAACTATCTTCCCGTCATGCTCATGTCAACTGCGATGAACTGGTTCATGAGCCTCGCCCTAGACTCCATCGGATCCTAGGAAGAGCTGAAGATGGTCTTCACCAATAATTACATGGCTACATGTCCTTAGCCGGGGACCAAGCACGATCTGAACCGCATCTACCAGAAGCTGTCCGAGCTCCTCCGTAGCTACATCAGATGCTTTTTTGAGATAAGGAATTCTATTCCTAACATCACGGAAGCTAAGATCATCACTACCTTCGTTCGAGGACTCCATCACCACGACCTCCGCTCCAAGTTCAATCGCAAGCCACCTAAGGGGATCAACGAGATGATAACAACCGCCGATCAATACACCGATGCTGAAGAGGCCTAAGTACGCTTCAACGAGGATGTAGGCACTCATCGCCCAACTCACCATAGCGACGAGTGACCCAACGACCGACGCCACAGCGACCACCATAGTTACCATCGGGATAGTGGCCGTGATCGGCCAGAAGGGTTCAAATCTAGTCAATATCGCTGCCGCCGACCATACCACATCATCGCGGCCATTGACAAACCTCACACCAAGCGCAACTATAATGAGCAGTACAAGAAGATCCTCAAAGGCCCGTGCCCTCTCACAAAAATAGCAAGCATAAGACGAAGGACTGCCTCGGCTTGGATAAGGAATTCTAGGCTAAAAAGCTGGATGACGACAACAACGATAGAGCCGGAGGCCACCGACCACCTAGAGGCAACAACATCGCCTTCTAGGATCATGACAAAGTGGTCACCACCATCTTTGGGGCCTTGCTGCCGCTGAGAGTATAAGATATCAGAAGCTCACCGCCCGCCGGGTGCTCGCCATCAATGCGGAAGACATCATCGCCAACCCCAGCTATTGCCCCTAGTCCAAGGTCCCCATCACCTTCAATAGGGCCAACCAGTGGGTGGACATCCCTTACATAGGGTGTTTCCCCCTTGTCCTTGATGCAACCGTCCATAAAGTGCTTTTTAGAAAAGTGCTCGTCGACGGTGGGAGCGCTCTGAACCTCCTCTTCGTCGGAGCCCTAAAGGAGCTAGGGCTTGGGATAGGAGACCTCACACCCTCCAACTCCTCCTTCTAGGGTGTGGTACCTTGCAAGGCATCCAAACCACTTGGAGAGATCACCCTCCCGGTACAGTTCACCACGGCTAGCAACTACCGTGTCAAGCTCATCAACTTCTATGTCGCTGACTTCAACACTACCTACCACGCAATACTTGGTCGGCCAGCTCTAGCCAACTTCATGGCCATACCATACTATGCCTATCTGGTGCTGAAGGTGCCTTTGCCTATAGGAGTCCTGGCCCTGCGGGCCAACCTCTCCATCGCCTACGCCTATGAGATAGAAAGTCTCGCCCTCGCTGAAGCCACCGACCGCTCCATCCAGATGGCTAGCATGGTCACCAACCTCTCCAGCCACATGCTAGGGGTACCACGAGAGAAGATCGAGCACTCCTTGAATGTCTCGCCGATTGCCAAATCGATCAAGTAGAAACTCCAACGATTCATGCCAAACAAGAAGGAGGCTATTAGGGTAGAAATAAAATGGCTCTTAGCTACCAGATTTATTAAAGAAGTGTATGAAAGGTCCTAATATGGCTAGAGGGGGGTGAATAGCCTATTTAAAAATCTACAAATCAACTAGAGCAATTTGATTAGTATGACAAATAGCGTAATGCAAACTTGCTCTAGCTCTACAAGGGTTGCAAGCCACCTATCCAACAATTCTAGTTGCAATGATTACTTAGGCACACAACTTTCAATGTAATTACTCACTAAGAGCTCTCAATCTTGCTACTCTAAAGAGCTCAACTAGATGAACGTAAATAATAAAGCAAGCTCTCAATTCTAATTACACTAAAGAGCTTGTATCAACTAGTTTGCAAGAATGTAAATAAGTGAGTAGGGTGATTATACCGACGTGTAGGGGATGAACCAATCACAAGATGAATATATAGCCAATCACTGGGAGAATGCCAAAGACAAGAGACAATCGATTTTCTCCCGAGGTTCACGTGCTTGCCAACACGCTACGTCCCCATTGTGTCGACCAACACTTGGTGGTTCGGTGGCTAAGAGGTGTTTCACAAACCTCGTCCACACGATAGGACACTGCAAGAACTGACCCACAAGTGAGGTAACTCAATGACATGAGCAATTTACTAGAGTTACCTTTCGGCGCTCCACCGGGGAAGGTACAACTCCCCTCACAATCACCGGAGACGGCCACGAACAATCACCAACTCGTGCCGATCCTCCACCGCTACACTGAGCCGTCTAGGTGGTGGCAACCACCAAGAGTAACAAGCGAAATCTGTAGCGCAACACGAATACCAAGTGCCTCTAGATGCAATCACTCAAGCAATGCACTTGGATTCTCTCTCAATCTCACAAAGATGAAGAATCAATGATGGAGATGAGTGGGAAGACTTTGGCTAAGCTCACAAGGTTGCTATGTCAATGAAAATGTGCAAGAGAGTGAGCTTGAGCCGGCCATGGGGCTTAAATAGAAGTCCCCACGAAATAGAGCCGTTATACCCCTTCACTGGGCATAACACGGGCTGACCGGACGCTCCAGTCAGATTGACCAGACTCTAGACCCAGCGTCTGGTCAACCGATGTAAGCCACGTGTCATCCTGCGTTCAACAGGAGTCGTCTGATCTCAACGGTCATGACATGACCGGACATGTCAGTTACAAAGTGACCAGACGCTGGATCTCAGCGTTCGGTCATTTCCACTAAGCTTCCAAACATGAGATTTCATGACCGGACTCGTCCGGTCATGTTTGACCGGACTCACCCAGCGTCCGATCACTCAACTTCTCTTCTATATGCCCTACGTCAGTGTACATCAGCACTGACCGG
Organism: Miscanthus floridulus; assembly: GCF_019320115.1. Lineage (NCBI taxonomy): Eukaryota > Viridiplantae > Streptophyta > Magnoliopsida > Poales > Poaceae > Miscanthus > Miscanthus floridulus. The sequence goes on along the minus strand of NC_089590.1, from coordinate 35,886,338 downwards.
ATGCACCCTGCCAGCGTCCGGTCATGATGAGTACAGGCCCGATCTTCCGAGAGGTAGCCGGTAAGTTCGATTTGTGGAGATCTCGACGTTGGCGATCCGGCTTCAAATCAGACACGATTCGAACCCTGCAACCGTTACACCACTGCTCCGTTGGTTATCAACCAAGCATAACTTGATTGACCTCACCAAGAAGGCTTTTCCTGCAAGCGAATCGAAGAGCACAAGCAAGAAGGTAAAACACGCAATCTGAAATTGCAAATATGAATGACGCGAATATCAATAAAGGATTCAAGAACTCGGTTCCAAAGGACTAATCGACACAGTGGAGGAGATCAAGAATGGGGGCCCTGGATCACTGTAAAAGGATTTATCACCACAGTTACAATGAACGATTCTGTTCCTCGATGGAAAACTAAACTCTAAACAAAACCCAATTGTGTAGCAGTGGTGGCGGCTGTGTTTATAGTCTAAGACTCGACCTAGGATTGGGGACGGCCAGGGGTTGGGCGCCCACAACTTGGGCTTAAGGCCCGACACGATACATGGCCAAGTTGGCCCAAATAGGTGACGCAGCACCTTGCCGTGGTCACACAGAATGATCCACGGACCTTCTGGAGCTGGGACTAGATCCAAAACGACGGCGTCATCGTCCCCTTTCCAACGCATCCAAGAACAACCCATTTCGATGTCGTATGAGGAAGTTATGACTGAAACAGCGATGACATGTCTGCTGAATCCGAGGACGACGTGGCAGCTGAGTTGGAAACGAATTGCAACTTGGGGAAGACCATGGCGTCGGTGTGTCCAGCATGGCGATGTCCTCATCATCCTCCCCTTCTCGAATTGGAGTCATCCTCGACTCCATCTTGGCGATGTCCTCATCATCCCCTCCTTGTAGAATTGGAGTCGTCCTCGACTCCATCCCATCATCAACGAACTCCTGCAAAAGGTTAGTGACAGCAGGCAATGCACCAGACATAAAAGGTTGACAAAACATAGTATAACATGGTGCATCAGGATTATCACATAACTCAGCAGTAGCAGGAGTTGTAGCAAGAAAAGCACCTCCTTTTAACTTAATCCCATTATTTTTAGCAATGTCTGTGGGAGGTTTATTTTTGATCTCATTAGTATGTTTAATAATATCCGTAGGAGACAAAGGCAGCAATGTAATTTTCTTGTCCTTATGTATGATAGTGTATGTATTAGTTCTACCATGGTGTAAAGCATCATTATCAAATTCCCATGGGCAACCTAACAAAATGGAACAAGCTTGCATAGGGACAACATCAAAATCAGTAGTATCATGATAAGAGCCTGTGAAAAAGCTAATGCGTGCTGATTTAGTTACCTTAGTCTTACCACTATTATTGAACCATTGAAGTTTATATGGATACGAATGTTGTCGTGTGGTCAAGCCAAGCTTGTCAACCAAATCTGAACTCACCAAGTTGTTGCAACTCCCGCTATCAATGATAGTGAGAACACGACAACCCTGCACAATGAGATACATGTGGAACAAATTGTGGCGTTGGATCTTCATCTCTTCTTCATGACCCACACGTGTACTCAACACACGCTGCACAAGAAGGCTAGGGTAGTCCGCGGCAGCAGCCACAGAGTCAATGGTGATGGCCTCCTTGTCATGATCGCCCTCGGTGGGATCTGCATCAATGTTAGCAGCAAGGGCTAAATCATCTTCAACATCACTAGCACTTACATATCCATCCTCGGTAGCAATGAAAGCACGACGACTGGGGCATTCCTTCATGACATGTCCCATGCCTTTGCATCGGTGGCAAATGATTTTAGAGCTGGACAAGGAGGAGCTAGTAGAAGCACCCGGAGTGCCACCTTTCTTCAGCTATGGAAACTGCACATTAGACAATTTACTTACCCCAGAAGAAAATGGAGGTGTAGATGGCTGTGGTGCAACAGGAAGCTTGGGCGTCTCTGGCTCGGAACGCTGCTGAAAATTCCTCCCATTGTTAGACCTGAAAGGCTGGTGTTATTTGCGTCCCTGTACTTCTCGTTCGGCCTTAATAGCAAGATGATACAATTGGGAAAAATTGCGCCATTCTTTGTAATCAAGTATGTTCTGTATATCATGGTTTAAACCACCAAAAAATCTAGCACTAGCATCATCATCTTCATTTATACCACAACGTGCTAAACCAATAAGCAATTCTTGATAGTATGCTTCTACTCCTTTATCACCTTGTTTTAAAGTTTGTAGTTTTAAACGTAAATCACGTTGGTAATAAGGAGGAACAAAACGAGATTTCATACGTTGCTTTAAAACATTCCAAGTTTGAGGCACAGCAGCAGCATTATTGGCATTGCAAAGATCACTCCACCAGAACAAAGCAAAATTAGTAAACTCACTAGTAGCAAGTCTAACTCTATGCTCAGCAGGAACATTATGAGAATCAAATTTTTGTTGAACAGCAAGCTCCCAATCTAAATATGCCTCTGGATCAACATTACCAGCAAAAGGAGGTAGACTAAATTTAATTTTAGCAAAAGGATCATTATTACCATGATTATTACCTGCCATACCGCGATGGTTGAAGTTGAGGCGGCGACGGGCACCACCGTTAGCATACGCATCTTCATCACCAAAAGCAACCGCATCTTCATCATCAGCATGATAAGGTGGAGAGCGTTGCTCAAGCTGTTCAATGCGGGTGACCAGATTGTTCACGTTGCGCGTCAGCTCAGTCATAAGATTGCGTTGTTCAGTCATGAACATTGCAAGCTCGCCCTTGGACACACACTCATTGAAGTCCGTCAGAGTTCCTACCATGGTTAGAAGATAGAAAAAGACAACACCAAAGTATTATCCCTATCAACTAAAAGGAAACAAGTGGTGGTGATGGTGGTGAAAGTGGAATGCAAAATCACAAGCGGCTTACCACCGTCTTGCCTATATTCTTACCAACGCCAAACAGGAGCAAAACCAAAGTGGCAAAGCAATCTGTTGTTGAGCATGGGTAACAGTTGCAAGATGAACCTGTGCTGACAGAAGAATATGTGGAGCTATGGGTAGGCACACAATATGACAGCAAGGATTAGCAATTAACGAGTGCAGAGTAACGATTGTTCAATCTGGATCCAAAGTACAAATCACAGGTGCTGGCTAAGACGTGTCGAGACGTAGCGCAACAAGGTGAAAACAAAGGACGATCGAAAGAACTCACAGAACAAGCAAATAGCCCGGATTTCTCCTTTTTCCTGAATTTTTCCCGGATTTTTCCAAAAGGCACTAGTAGGAAACAAACTTTTTTTTTCACTATTTTTTTATACTTTTCTCTAAACAAGGATCACAAAAGATGCAACCACAAAAATTGGCACCTACAACTGAGGTGGGATGTGGTCTACAGAAATTCAACACGTTCTTCGAAAAGCGTGCAAAAACTTTGACAATTTTTTTTCTATATTTTCCCAATTTTTTTTGGCAATTCTGATGAAACCAAACAGGGCAAAGCCGAGTTTGGGTCGGGTCCAAATGGTGTCAAGAAGCTGCTAAAAAATTTTTAGATTTTTCTGATAAACGAGCGAAAAGTTATGCCTGTTTTACCGAAGGTATCTCAAGGTATGTTTTCCGGGAGGCACAACACGGCAGCGGCAGTTAGGGCAAAGCGTCCCTAAACTCTAACACCGATCACAGCAGTAGGTATTTGCCTGATGATAGAAGGAGGGCTGCGATGCAGGCAAAATAAGAGCGGCTGGCAACCTATCTAGGGTTTGCGCGGCGGCGAGAAGTTACACAAGGCGGCTAGCGGGGCAAGTCGAGTAATGTGGTGGCTTCGACTTGTTTGGGAACGGTGGATGGGATAGCGGTGGAAAACAAAATCACAGCAACGGGCGATTGAACTACGACCACGAACACAATCCTAAACCAGCAACAAGACTCGACCACGGACACAAACTCAACAACACGAATCTGAAACGAAATTGCAAAGGCACAAAGGGCGATAGGACAACGGAAATTGAAATATTTTTGGGCTTTTTGTGGACTCTAGGTAATGAACAAATATGAATCTAAGGCAAACGAGATTATACCTCGCGGTAAACCTGAAATATCTGATACCAATTGATGAGTACAGGCCCGATCTTCCGAGAGGTAGCCGGTAAGTTCGATTTGTGGAGATCTCGACGTTGGCGATCCGGCTTCAAATCAGACACGATTCGAACCCTGCAACCGTTACACCACTGCTCCGTTGGTTATCAACCAAGCACAACTTGATTGACCTCGCCAAGAAGGCTTTTCCTGCAAGCGAATTGAAGAGCACAAGCAAGAAGGTAAAACACGCAATCTGAAATTGCAAATATGAATGATGCGAATATCAATAAAGGATTCAAGAACTCGGTTCCAAAGGACTAATCGACAGTGGAGGAGATCAAGAACAGGGGCCCTGGATCACTGTAAAAGGATTTGTCACCACAGTTACAATGAACGATTCAGTTCCTCGATGGAAAACTAAACTCTAAATAAAACCCAATTGTGTAGCAGCGGCGGCGGCTGTGTTTATAGTCTAAGACTCGACCTAGGGTTGGGGATGGCTAGGGGTTGGGCGCCCACAACTTGGGCTTAAGGCCCGACACGATACATGGCCAAGTTGGCCCAAATAGGTGATGCAGCACCTTGCCGTGGTCACACAGAATGATCCACGGACCTTCTGGAGCTGGGACCAGATCCAAAACGATGGCGTCATCGTCCCCTTTCCAATGCATCCAAGAACGGCCCGTTTCGATGTCGTATGAGGAAGTTATGACCGAAACAGCGACGACGTGTCTGCTGAATCCGAGGACGACGTGGCAGCTGAGTTGGAAACGAATTTCAACTTGGGGAAGACCATGGCGTCGGTGTGTCCAGCGTGGCGATGTCCTCATCATCCTCCCCTTCTCGAATTGGAGTCGTCCTCGACTCCATCTTGGCGATGTCCTCATCAGGTCACTTACAGTGACCTCCAATTTTTCTATCTAGGGTGCCGGTGGCACCGTCGGACTGTCCGCACTCTACGAGCGGACACTCCACCGGTGGAGTTTCTAGCCCTTGCACCTAAACTTCACTACCCTTGATCAAATGTGCCAACCACCAAGTGTATCACCTTGTGCATATGTGTTAGTGTATTTTCACAAACATTTTCGAGGGTGTTAGCACTCCACTAGATCCTAAATGCATATGCAATGAGTTAGAGCATCTAGTGGCACTTTGATAACCGCATTCCGATGCGAGTTTCACCCCTCTTAATAGTACGGCTATTGATCCTAAATGTGATCACACTCGTTAAGTGTCTTGATCACCAAAACAAAATGGCTCCTACATTTTATACCTTTGCCTTGAGCCTTTTGTTTTTCTCTTTCTTCTTTTCCAAGTTTAAGCATTTGACCATCACCATGTCATCACCATTGTCATGATCTTCGTCATTGCTTCACCACTTGGAGTAGTGCTACCTATCTCATAATCATCTTGATAAACTAGGTTAGCACTTAAGGGTTTCATTAATTAACTAAAACCAAACTAGAGCTTTCAATCTTCCCCTTTTTGGTAATTGATGACAACCCTTATACAAAGATATGAATTAAAGTTCATTTGAATCTATGTTGCTTGCCCAAGCATATTTACCATGTGTAAAGGATATGGGCAAGTTTCATGAACTCCTTATGATAGCAATTGCTCCCCCTACATATGTGCTAAGAGTTTGGATTGAAGCTTTGCATATATGATTAGATAGGAAATATAGGAGTCAATTTCTACCAAATGATGCTAAGGTATAAGAGATGGACCTTTGAAGCGTGATACCAATTGGAGTGCACCAATATACCATTCTTAGCACCATTAGTAACTAGACATATACAAGAACTAGAATACCCCGTGAGATCAACATTACATGCAAGGGTCTAGTTTCCATAGAATGAACATAAGTCTAGTTACTTAGCCTATGCATGCTAGTTTTTCATTTCAACATTCAAACCTACAACTAGCATACACCACGCAAGCATGGATATTTGAAATTAAAACTTATGCCATGTAAGCAAACATATGTAATGCTTATTCAAATGCACCATACAAGTTTATGAGCTTGCTCCCCCTATTTGTATGCTCAAAATTTTAATTGATCCCCTTCTTTTGTCATCTATTATCTCTCCCCCCTTTGTTTCACTATCTTTGTACACTATTTCTCCCCCTTTGTCATCAATGACCACAAAGGCTTAAAGTATAGATTAGGGTAGGATTATTAATGTCAACAATTTGCACAAAAGGTGGCCTCTAATTATAGATATGTTAGGGTGAAACCATGTGAAATGAGGATCATTTTCCCAATTTGGTTCAATCTAGATTACTTGCAAAAGATATTTAACTCGGTTTGATCCAAGGACAAGCTTCTTCATACCTCCAAATAAGGGTTATCTTGTATCATGTTGAGTTAAACACTTATAGCTCATTTTCTAAATCAAACACTAGGTTTATAAGCCCACAAACATGTCATAAGCTACCACTAGATCATTTCAAACATTCAAGCAATAGTGGTACCATACAAGCATCCAATTCATTTGATTTTCATGAATGAGCCTATTCAAATATGAAATATGTCTAAATGCACTAATCATGTCCTTAGCAAGGATGTATGCCATACCAATCAACTTTTACCTTGGATTGCTCGAAGGAGAGGCATGTCATATAATGGGGATGCATCAACACATATTGGAGAAGTCAAGTATGTTCAATTCATTCCTTAGCTTGCAAAACCTCTTCTCATCAAGTGACTTGGTGAATATATCGGCAAGTTGATCTTCGGTGCACACACTCTCTATGCAAATGTCCCCTTTTTGTTGATGATCTCTTATTAAATGATGATGAACATCTATATGCTTTGTTCTTGAGTGTTGAACCGGGTTGTTGGTGAGCTTTACTGGCACTTTCATTATCACATAGCAATGGCACTTGCTTGAACTTGATTCCAAAAGTCACTCAAGGTAGCCTTTCATCCAAAGTAATTGAGCACAACAACTACCAGCCGAAATGTACTCCACTTCAGGCGGTTGAAAGTGCTACACTATTTTGCTTCTTTGATGACCAAGACACAAGTGATCTTCCCAATAGTTGACATGTGCCCGATGTGCTCTTTCTCTCAACTTTGCATCCCGCATAATCGGAATCTGAATATCCAGTCAACTCAAATCTTGCTCCTTTGGGATACCATAATCCAACATGTTGTGTATGCTTCAAGTACCTCAATATTCTCTTAGTTGCCTTCAAATGACTTTCTCTTGGTGAGTCTTGAAATCTAGCACACATGCATACACTAAACATCACATCCGGTCTTGATGCGGTCACATAGAGTAGACTTCCAATCATAGACCGATACATCTTTTGATCCACCATGTTGCCACTAGCATCACTATCCAAGCTTCCACTTGTCCCCATTGGTGTACTAATAGCTTTACTCTCATCCATTTCAAACTTCTTGAGCATGTCCTTGATATACTTGCCTTGACTCACTAAATGTGCCATTCTTCATTTGCTTGATTTGAAGACCAAGGAAAGTAACTAAGCTCTCCAATCATGGACATCTCAAACTCACTTGCCATCATCTTGCCAAACTCCTCACAAAATTCTTGATTTGTTGACCCAAAGATGATATCATCAACATAGATTTGCATTACAAACAAGTCATTCCCAAGCTTCTTGGTGAAGAGAGTGGTGTCAACCTTTCCCATCTTGAATCCCTTAGAGAGTAGGAAATCCCTCAATCTCTCATACCATGCTCTAGGTGCTTGTTTCAATCCATACAAAGCCTTTTCTCAACTTGTAAACATGGTTGGGTTTCTTTTCATCTTCAAAACCAGGAGGTTGCTCAACATACACAAGCTCATTGATGTACCCATTGAGAAATGCACTCTTTCACATCCATTTGATACAACTTGATGTTGTGGGCATAAGCATAAGCTAACAAGATCCTAATTGCTTCCAATCTTGCAACCGGGGCATATGTTTCTCCAAAGTCAAGACCTTCAACTTGAGTGTAACCTTGAGCCACTTATCTTGCTTTGTTTCCTTATCACTATCCCATCTTGATCTTGCTTGTTCTGAAAGACCCACTTGGTTCCAATCACATTATGATCCTTAGGCCTCTCAACTAAATCCCATACTTGGTTTCTTGTGAAGTTGTTTAGCTCTTCATGCATAGCATTGATCCAATCAACATTCCTGCAAAGCTTCATCTATCTTCTTAGGTTCAATGGATGACACAAATGAGAAATGCTCACAAAATGAAGCCAATCTTGATCTTGTTTGCACACCTCTTGAAATATCACCAATGATAGTGTCCAATGGATGATCTCTTGCAACATTGGTTGGTTGAAGCACTTACACTTGATTGCTAGCATTAGATTGATTACTTGGTTGAGATGATGAACTAGCCATTTGTTGATCTTGCACATTGCCATTACTAGTGCTTGCTTGGATTTGATCATGGGAACCACTAGCCTGCACTTTTGAGTTAGAGAGCACTTGATTCTTGTCATCTTCAACATCAATCACCACTCTAGGCCTTAACTCATCAATGTCCATGTTCTTCATTGCATTGACCAATTGAGTGTCTCTTACATCATCTAGATTCTCATCTTCCTCTTGGGAACCATTTGTTTCATCAAACTCCACATCATGAATCTCCTCAAGAGTACCACTAGCTAAATTCCAAACTCTATAAGTCTTGCTAGTAGTGGAGTAACCAAGCAAGAAACCTTCATCATATTTCTTTTCAAACTTGCTCAATCTAGTGCCTTTCTTCAATATATAGCATTTACAACCAAAAACCCGAAAGTATGCTATGTTAGGCTTTCTTCCATTCAAAAGCTCATAGGGTGTCTTCTCCATCATGGGGTGACAATAGAGTCGGTTGCTATAATAGCAAGCCATGTTGATTGCTTTGGCCCAAAATGAATGACTCATATTGTACTCACTCAACATTGATCTTGCCATGTCAATCAAAGTTCTATTCTTCCTTTCAACTAAGCCATTTGATTGAGGAGTGTACTTGGCCGAGAATTGATGTCTAATTCCAAATTCATCACACAACTTATCAATTCTAGTGTTCTTGAATTCACTACCATTGTCACTTCTAACTTTCTTGATGGTTGTTTCAAACTCATTATGAATGCCCTTGACAAATAATTTGAATATTTCAAACACATCACTCTTGTCACCAAGAAAGAACACCCATGTGTATCTAGTGAAATCATCCATAATCACAAATCCATATTTGTTTCCACCAATGCTAGTGTATGTGGTTGGTCCAAACAAGTCCATATGCATTAACTCAAATGCCTTAGATGTGCTCATCATGCTCTTCTTAGGATGTGTGTTACCAACTTGCTTTCCGGCTTGACATGCACTACATAGCTTATCTTTCTCAAAAGTGATATCTTTCAAGCCTCTAACTAAGTCATGCTTAATCAATTTATTCAATTGTTTCATTCCAACATGACCAAGCCTTCTATGCCATAACCAACCCATGCTTAACTTAGTGATCAAACATGTTGACAATTGAGCTTCTCTAGCATTGAAATCAACTAAGTATAGATTCTCATATCTAAATCCTTTGAATATCAAGTTAGAGCCATCTACACTTATGATCTCTACATCATCCACACCAAATATGCACTTGAAACTAAGATCACACAATTGAGCTACCGACAATAAGTTGAAGTTCAAGCTCTCTACTAGTAGCACATTAGAAATGCTCAAATCATTGGATATTGCAATCTTACCAAGCCCTTTAACCTTGCCTTTGCCATTGTCACCAAATGTGATACTATCAATCCCATTGCTCTTGTTTTTATTGATTGAATTGAATATTCTTGGATTACCGATCATGTGTTGTATGCACCCACTATCAAGCATCCAATGCCTTCCTCCGGCTTTATAATTTACCTACAAAAGAAGATCAATTCCTTTTAGGTACCCAAACTTGCTTGGGTCCTTGTAGGTTAGTCACCAAGGTCTTTGGTACCCAAATGGCCTTCTTCTTTGGGCCCACAATTGGTGTACCAATGAACTTAGCCTTCACACCGTTGGCACCCTTATAAAGCATGTAACAAGAATCAAACTTGATTGAGAATACAATCGGTAGCTTGTTCTTGTTAGTCTTGCAATTTTGCTCTGTATGCCCAACTTGCTTGCATCTATTGCAAACTCGACCATTGCCCTTCACAAAGTTAGCTTTGGGAGTGACAAAGGCGGCCTTGCATTTCTTGGGGGTATAGCCTAATCCCTCTTTGTTGAGAGAAAATCTTTAGCTACCCAAGCATTTTAGCAAGTGGGCTTCTCCACCATAGGCATTGCCTAAGGCACGAGTGAGCTCATTCACCTCCTTCTTGAGGTTCTCATTTTCCACCATTAGTGATGTATCATTCATAGGTGGAGTAGTAATGATTGTGCTACAAGAAGTGTTAGTAGGGGCAACAATAATGGGTTCATGAAAAGATTCATCAATAAGATCACATGTTAGTCCCACATCACATGTTATGATCACTTGCTCCTTCTTGGCTTCCTCCACTTTGACTTGCTCAATAAGAGAGGAGTGAGCCTTTTCAAGCTTAGAGTGAGCTTTGCCAAGCTTCTCATGGGCTTCCATTAGCCTCTCATGAGTTGTATTGAGCTCATCAAGGGATTGCTCAAGAAATTTGACTTTCTTGTTCAATTCCTTACACTCCTTTCTCTTCATCTCAAAGCAAGTATGCACTTGCTCACACATGTCCATGAGCTCCTCCTTGGAGTACTCCTCATCATCATCATCACTCCTACAAGCATCACTTTCACATTCATCATCATCACTCACATTATATTTTACCTTGGTAGGTTTTGCCATGAGGCACGTCGATGGAGTGTCGAAAATGGAGGGCTTGTTGTTGATGGCGATGCTTGCTAGTGCTCTCTTGATAGATTTCTTATCATCATCACTAGAGCTATCACTATCCAAAGATCCATCACTATCCCATGCGACCACATAGCCTCCACCCTTCTTCTTCTTTTGGAAGGTCATTCTCTTCTCCTTCTCCTTCTTTTCTTTCTTATCCTCCTTGTGCTTCTTCTTCTCATCCTCATCATTGTCACTATTGTATGGACAATTTGCTACTACATGATCGGGGCTTTTGCAATTGTAGCATCTTCTCACATACTCTTTCTTCTTGGTGTGATCTCTTCTCTTTCTTGCACCATAGCCCTTCTTCTTCATGAACTTGCCCATCTTGCGCACAAAGAGAGTCATAGCTTCATCATCAATATCACTAAGATCATCATCACTTGATTCTTTCTTGGACTTGCCCTTGTTCTTTGATGATGATGGGCTAGCCTAAATGCTATGCTTTTCTTCTTCTTGTCTTCTTCTTCCTTCTTGTCATCCTTATCATCCCCCTCCCTTTCCACACGGTATGTCTTTTGTGTCATAACATCACCTAGTACTTGGTTGGGGGTAATATCCTTCAATCCTCCTCTTATGATTAGCAATCTTAACATATCAAATCTTGGAGGTTGGCACATCAAGAACCGATGAGAGACGTCATCATCCTTGATCTTCTCTCCCAAAGCCTTCAAGTCATTGACAATTACTTGCAATTGATGGAACATCTCCAAAATGCTCTCATCTTCCTTCATCTTGAAGTTTATCAATTTGTCCTTGAGGATATACAACTTGGCACTCTTCACCGCCGGTGTGCCCTCATATGTTTCCTCCAATCTTGTCCACACCTCATTTGCTCTTTCACAATCCTTGATTTGCTCAAACACTTTGGAATCAATGGCATTGTATATGGTGTTGAGGGCCATTGTATTGCATTGCTTGTTGGTCTTATCTTGGTTGGTGGGATTGTCGGGATCAATGATAGCATAATCATTTTCGGTCACT